>NW_010332561.1:4473-93708 GCF_000700745.2 Antrostomus carolinensis | reverse complement strand
TATATATATATATATATTTTCACATACACAGAACTGCAGTGCAGAAATATTTTCAAAATCTTGCCTGGCTAGTTTAACTCAATTTAGTTGGATTTTAAGTATGATGTGAATTTTCCAGCCTTTGGAGCCTATGGGTGAGCGTAAAGAAGGTCAATGGTGGTTTCAAAGCATAGAAGACAAATGAAGACGGGAATAAAAAAAATGAAGGTTACTTACCAGTAACCAGAGATATTTGCCTCCAAATATCCACACTCCTAGTTTCAGGTGGCAAAAGTGCCCATCTCCAAGAGTGAGGATACACAGCGGTAAGTTATGATGGACATAAGCCATTTCTTGATCAGACTTGCTGAAACTATAATAAGGCCACTTTCGGCAGATGGATTATCAGCAGCACAAAGACAACTGCGTTCATGTAGTCATGACCAGATTTGGAGGAATGAGGAGGCCCAAAAATATCACTTTCTACAGTTACCTTCCTCTATGCCAGTCTTTGACATGCCATGATTTTAGGTCAGTAACAGTTTCTTCTAAAACTGTAGAAAGTAAGGAGGAGACTGGTTTGATCAAAATTCAGTAGGCAGAGGTAATACCATCTGCTGAAGTCTAGGAGTGTAGAAATTAGAGATGGAGAAACACAATAAACAAAAAATACTTGGTAGGTTTATTTCATGCATGGATCTCAAAGTACTTTAAAAAGATGGGTATTACACCCATTTTACAGAGGAGGAAACTGAGGCACAGAGAGGTTAAGTGGTGTAGACAAAGTTATGCACGGAGACTAGTGACATGCTTCAGATTAGAGCACAATCTCTTTATTCCCCAAGTTGAAATCCTTATCTTCAGCAGCAGAATGCACCTCTTCACTAGAACCTTATCACGTTCCTTCTCATCCCTCCAAAACAAGGCTCTCTCTGCCACATAGAAAAACAGTTCTTCTCATTTACAAGTTTTCTCCAGTCTCCTGAGTATCTGAGCCATACAAACACCTGCAGATTTGTCACTGTTTTGAAATTCTTCTCTCTTCTTCCACCATGCCATCCCTTACACTGAAGAACAAACTTTGCTGTGGTACGACTGTTGTGCCATACTTCAAAATACACCCAAATGTAGCTGAAGGCTTTGCAACAGCAGCAGAGCAGCCAACTGCCGAGGGCTGCAGCCATGGGTCTGCAGGTTCCCGCCCAGAGTGCCTTTTGCCTGGCCCTTTGAAAACATGGGGCACCTCCACCTCAGCCGAATGGGGAGACCTGAGGCACGTACAGACCAGAGCTGGGCACTGACATGGCCGCGTGCTGCCTGAGGCCGTTACAGACCAGAGCTGGGTGCTGACATGGTCCCGTGCTGCCCGAGGCACGTACAGACCGGAGCTGGGCACTGACATGGCTGTGTGCTGCCCGAGGCACGTACAGACCGGAGCTGGGTGCTGACATGGCCGCGTGCTGCCCAAGGCACATACAGACCAGAGCTGGGTGCTGACATGGCCGCGTGCTGCCCAATGCACGTACAGACCGGAGCTGGGCACCGACATGGGCGTGTGCTGCCCGAGGCACGTACAGACCGGAGCTGGGCGCTGACATGGGCGTGCTGCCCGAGGCCTTGCCTGGTCCTGGCAGTGGGAGCTCTCAGAGCGGTGCCTGCGGGAGCTGCTCTGCTGCCTGCCAGGGAGCAGCAGCCACTCCACAGCGCTGGAAGGGTCTCAACGTGATTTTGCCAGCCTGCGCCTGCCTTCCTGAGTGAGCCCAGCCCTGCTTCCCTTCTGCCCACAGCTAGCCTGGGCCATGTCCCAGTGTCACCAGGATGGGGTAAGGCATGAGTCAGGGTAAAGAGCAACGTCAGAACATGGGCCTGTTTCCCTCTGCTCCTCTGCAGTCATGGTGTCCCTGGAGCTTGCCCTGCCTTTCTCCACTGGAATCTCCCTCACGGCCATTTTGCCAGGGAGTCAGTCAGGAGCTTTTGTTCCATATCTGGGAGCAACTCAGTGGAGCTGTAGACCTGCTGCATGCGAGTTTGCTCTCTCCTGAGCTCTGTAAGGAAACAGATAGTGGAAGGCTCTCCATGATAAATATTTGAGGGACTTTGGCAGAAGATAACTGTTGAAAGGCAACATGCACTCATCCCCAGAGAAAACTGCTAGATTACTACCTCACACAGAGATCTGTTTTATAAATGAGTAGTAAATATTTCTCAAACTGGCATCTGAACAATTAAAGACCTCTGCCTCTCTTTCCTACATGCCACTGCAATCTTTTATTTAAATTACTGGAAGCCAAGGAATGTACCTTGTTTTAAAAGATTTTGCATATTTGGTATTGCTCAGAGGCCTCTGCCAATAATGTCTCTGCCTCTCGTCCTCCCCGGTGAACGCAGCAGCTACCACCACGTGCAGCCTTACTCTGGTTTGTGAGGGAGCCTGGTGCCTGACAGCATGGACAGGCGGGATCAGCTCGTCCTCCCTGTTCTTCTTATACAGGCATCAAATTCACAGCAGCGTAACAATAGCTTTGCTTTAAATCTAAACAAAAAGAGAAGCTGCCCAGAGCAAATCTCTTAAGCACCTGAAAAATTAACTAAGCTTAAAAAATGAGAAGCCTCCAGCATCACCAAAAATCATCAGCAAATTGTGAATGAATTCATCCAGATAAGAAAATTTAGTGGAGTTACACTTGCTATAGCAAAACATATCGTAAAGGGGAAATGATACTGTCTAGTCCAGACATCTTCTGCATCTAATTTGTATTACAGAAATGGAAAGTACGGTTTTAAAAGGGTGATGTACAGGGCACTGTGGAACAGTTTCCAACAGGTCTTCTTGTTCTTGCCCTTGATGTTCTCCAGGATGGACATCCTCCCTTTCCCAGGTGTGGCATGGAAGAAGGTACAAGCATTTCCTATGCTGCTGCCATCCAGAAGGCCTAGTACTCAGGTGAGTTGGTGACAAATCTTTCCTCATAATATTCACAAGGTTATGCCACCCCCATGAATCTTACAGTGACTGTATCTAGTAGTTGCATACAACCACCCCACAGGTTGCCTGACTGTTAAATGTACTTGATGAAAGAAAATAGAAACTAAATTATGAAAAAGGACAGAGGGTTCAGAAAATCATTAATGACCAGAAAATGAGTTTTTGACCTATTTGCAGTCATTAGTGCTTTTGTGAACCTTTCTGGCATTTGTTAAACTGCTGTTGTAGTTTACCTCAACCATTTAGACCAATTATAGACAGCAGGGAGAAGTGTTTATATAGAAGTTAGCTTGGGGTTCATTATACTTGCATTCTACTAGAAATTTCTAATTACTGTCAGAACTTATTTGGTTGCTTTTTTACTGCATTTTGTAATTGCTAATGCTTATCATATTCATAACACACAATTAGCACATAAAAATGTTTCTATATATGGTACATGAAGAACATAACAGTACACAAGAAGCACAACACAAAAAGCAAACACAATGAAGCAAACAAACCATATCAAATTATATGGGAAAGAGCTCGTGTCTTACCTATGTTTAAACTCTTTATTTCTTTATAGAAAGGGAACAGAAGAAAAAAGAACAAACAGTTAGCTGAAGAATAGATGGTAAAGCAAACATAGTATTTGTTTTATTTTACAAAAGGACACAGGAGAAGATATCTCTTTTCAGCACTAGCCTTAGCTTGGTTTACGGGTGAAGAGCAACTGGGAGCGATAGCTAGTTCCCTACAGTAGGATACACTTGGCCCCAACCCCCACTGCCCATATATTTTTCATGAAACTCTCTGGACCATTGAAAGAGTTTTCACATGGAAATATGTGTAGCTTTTGGGCTGGGAGAGAAAGAAACTGTCAGTTTTCTGAATACAGAAGTGGAAAGGGGAAAGCACTGGGCTTGGGGTATTGTTCACTAGTTGGAGGCAATCTCTTTAGTCACAAAGGTTTTCCAACAGGCTATTTCTAAACAAATTTCTACTACACAGTTTATTTTCCTCCCCCTCTAGTCTCTGAAACAATTGCTTAAAGCAAGTTTGGATGCTACCTGGTATCTATTTAAGCCCATCAGAGCAAATCTGAGGGTAAAAAACCCTTCTAAATGAGCAGTAAAAACTGTACAATGGGAGATATATAGCATTAATTGATCCCTAGTTTACTGGCTAGACACAAAGTCAAAGGAAATGTGTCCTCTTCTTCCCCAGAAGTAAATTAATACACTCTCCACACCACAGTGTTTCACTACATTCATGTAATTCCCATTTAGGAATATCCACTGAAGGAAACAAGGAGGTGCATGACTCCTGAGCTGCAGCACTAATGCACAGCCCCAAACTTGCAATACCAACGTTAAGCATGGTATGCGGCATTCTTGAGCCAAAATTCCTATAAGCCACTCAGATCAGGCACTGTCATAAAGGACAGTTCAAAGCAAATATGCACACTGGCATATTCTGAGTTTAAAAGTTACTCAAGATTTATATTGGCTTACATAAAACCAAAATTACACCCATTGTGAAATCTAAATAAAAGGATGTATTAGGTTTATAATACTTATGGGACATAACTATTTGCAATGTTATTCAAGCTACTTGGTACTAGCTGAAGACTGTGCTCTCATTCATACTTAAATGGCTCAAATCTTCAAACTCTTATCTCTGTAACTCATACAGATTTTAGGATAACCACTGAATCACAATTACTGCTATGGATGATGTCTGCTGGAATGGACCTTAATTCCCTTTAGAAGAACAGGGAGCAAAAGAAATCACTGCAAATCCTAAAAATCTGTGTGTCAAGTCATTTGCAGCTGTCCAACAGCACTCAAAATTCAATAGCTTTATTGTTTACTGCTAATAGTTTTAACAGAAACTAAAGAAACTATGCTATGGAAAACAGACTTTCATGAAAGAAAAGAGAAAGAGGACAAAAGCAGGTTAGGAAGTCCATCTTCTGTTTCTTTACTGATGTCCTTTCCTGTTTTCCCTCGCACATGCTGAAAAGCCCAAGTTCTCTCTTGCATAGAGAGAAAGCAAAGTACTTTGCCACTGGCTGATATTAGGAACTGAGGTGCATATAAATATTATATTAAGCATCCTAATTTGAAAATGATTATTTTCACTTATAAAGCTGTAGTCCTATTTAGTAGAAAGCTAAACAGAACTGAACAAATTAGAAAAAAAAAATCAGCATATTCTATATAATGCAGAGTTATAGGGTATATTGATACAAATATTTATAGCAGGTCACACATCCCTACCTGCTACCTTCTGTGGTTTATACCAAGCTGCTAGCAGAAAGCACTGGATGATCTATGGCTTTTCTTTTTTTCAAAAAACCCCTATAATGAGGCAGCCTGATGGTGTATGAAGTAGGTGTCAGAGAGTGATCTCAGAGTAGGATTGGCCTGAATCAGATCTCTTTTCTCTCATATAAATGAGAATTCACAACAGTGACATTAACAGAATGACATGAATGGAAGAAAGGTGTAAAATAGAGTTAGGTCTTTTATTCTCTAACAGTCCAATAATTTTGCACTTTTTCTCACTAATTAAAAACCGAAAGTACAGTGGAAGCAAAGGAATTGGTTATTGGCCATATCATTTAAAAAAAAAGGCTAATGACCTAAATTCACTCAGTGCACTTTGCAGCTATATCCAACTTACAAGAGCACTAATCCTATTGCCTGAGTGGGCTGCAGAAGTATCAGAAGACAGCCAGTGCAAGCTATTTTTCTGCATTCTTCTGCAAATACTCAACAGCACTATAACTATAAGGTTCAGTTACATGAATTCTGGTTTAAAGCCTCTCCTAAAAGAATGAAAAAAGGAGATGGAACAGAAATGGGTGAAGTGGTACACTCTACACTCATGCCTTCCCTATTAAGCGACCAAATCTTAATGGAGGGGGCGGGGTATGTGGACATGGAATGGGGGGACAGAGATACAATCTTGAAGAGTTCTGATGATGCAAAGTGACTGTATGTCAATCTTAACAGCACTTGTCAACCTACAGAAATAAGACTTACAAGTATGGGAAAGAAGTGGGAAAGTGGCTCTCAAAACCAGTGTCAGGAAAACCTTCCTTCTAACCTTGTACACCTGTTACATCTCTGCTTATCACTGTGGCTCCATACCTAAGGGCAGTCCACCCTGTAATTTTCAAACAAACCTAAAAGATGTACTCAGGAGAGACTGTATAAAATGATCACCAACAGGACAGAATAAAGTAGTCTGTACTTTTTTTTTACAAGTCAGTTTGTACTCGTCACTTCTCTATAGTCATTGCTCTGATAAGCTACAGACTTTGAACTATGCATTTCTGTGCCCCATTTCTCCACTGGAGTTTAAATAGGTTGAAAGTGACAATGTTTTACAAAATTATAAAAAGTAATGGTAAAGGCTGATTTGAGCACAGGCTACATAAATGAAGTGCTAAGATTAAACACCTTACCTCAGCTCCAATATACTAGTAACGTTCCTAGATGGGAAGATACGCCGAATATAGTTAAAATCTCCAACAAAGAGACTTCCATCAATACCCACTGCCAGTGCTACAGGGGCCAACAGTTTATTTCCTTCTGCCAGACCGTTGCAGCTAGGACAGGATATGCTTCTTCGGCGTCCATTCCCCATAATGCTGGTTATCACAGCCGGCTGCTGAGTTAGAAAATGATTTTCTCCATTGCCTTTGTGCAATATACCTAATAACGAAGAGCAGGAAAAGTGGTTATTACCATCATTTGCTGCAGAGGACTTCAAGTCGTTCTCTTTTCAACAGCTGCAGTTAAGGATTGTACACTGAAATGACTCCAGCATTTGTTCTTCAATGGTGCAAAAAGAGTGGTAGAACTTTGCGCTAGTAAAAGTAAAGGAGTAATGAAGATTCTCTGTTAAAAAATGCACACATACACAACCACAGACCCAAACCTAAACCTAGAGTCCTTGGGTATTCATTATGAAAGAAAACACTGCCATACAACTCTCTGGCCTGGCACAATGGTTTAGACTGTCTTATTGACTGAGAGGTGAGAAGGCAAACTGCGGGGAAGACATGTTCCTTATTTGTGTCCCTGGATCCTCTCACTCCAGTTTCCTAAGTTACATTTTGTTTGAAATTTTGTGACAACCTTCCTGTTCTCTTTCCACCTCTCAGTCTTTCATATTTTTTACTTTTTTCATGAAAAATAAGAAATGGACATGCCAGAGAAGACAACAGCACAGCAAAAGAAAAGACAGGAGAAAGATGAAACTCCTAGAAGGGCTGCTGAGGATCAGTCATGCAAGGCAAGAGGGAAGCTAGTGGTAAGGATCTCTATTAGGCTTCAAGAAATGCTTTTAAGATAGGACTTCTGTACAAAATATTTGTTCAGTTTGTCCCTGCTCCAAGAAGGGAATGGCTTCTTTGACAAAGTGACCATTTTCAATGTATCATTGTAGAAATCTGGCCAGAAGCTTTTAGCCTTGTGTTGTTTTGGAAATGCAGTTGTATGATCCTAATGTAACTGGATCCCCACTGGTGACAACAGTGAATATTGTGCACTATCCAAATGGCTATCTCAACAGTGTCTGATCTGCTGCACTGCACTTAGACTGTGTCCAAATAGCCTGATCTTGTCTATTCTGAACCTACTTTAGATTTCTTGAGCAACAATATACTTTGCAATTTGTTAATGCAGGGATTAGCAGAGGGACTGTAGAAAACACTTTATAGGGAACAAATGAAATATATCCTAAGCATTCAACTCCTTAAGAGTCTCTGGTAAAATATGAAAACCAGGAACATTCAGCTTAGGATATGTAAAGACAAAGAGAAGTGAGGAAAAAAACAGGCAACAAAAGAAAAAGACAAATGAGACTCAGTATCTCATGACAGACTCATGCTCCTTTTAAGCCCCATCTCAGAGTAGGGGGGAAAAGATCAAACAAAAGGAACCAGAAATGGGTGTAGCTAATATAAGAAAATCAGAGAAGGAAGACAGGAAGACATTACAGGGGAATAAAGGAACAACAGAATAGAGGATAAAGATCTGGACCTTAACAAAGCAATGCTGTGCACAACAGTAAAAAATTTGTTGAAATTCTAGAAAAATTTCCTGACAACTGAAACATGTCTCATACCTTACTGACCTAGGGATGAAACAGAAAGAGTGGAGAAATTGCATTTTTAAGTGTAAATATAATGCAAATAAAAAGTGTTCACAGACAAAACTCCATATAGCACAGAAAACACATGGAATTAACTAACTCACCACTCTTGACATTAAGTACATGATGTTTATCCAAAGACCATCCTCCTAAATTTGAAGGATCTAGCTCAAATCCTTGCAGCAGTGCTGTCCTCTTCTCCCATAGAATAAGACTGGGGCAAGTCTCATATTCAAAACCCACAGAAACTGAAATAAAATAAAATAAAATCTAATCTACTTGCTGAACAAACATTGAATTAAATGTCCAGAGCACATTCAAATCATTCAGCATTCCAGCTCCCCTGACCCCTCAAGAAGATGGAATAATTATATTCCTCTCTTTTATTTTAAAATACTAAATTCATATCTTTGACTAGACGCAAATTTGAAACTTCATTCACATGTACTCTGCAGGGATCTGATCACTTCTTTTTGAATATCTGGCACTGGGAAGTGACTGGTTTGGTGAGAGGACAGTGAGAAATAAAACTTTAAAATATAATAAAAATATTCTATTAGATAACAGGACAAGCTCAAACTCAAACAAGATCAAATTTGCCAGATGCTCACAGCATTCATTTAGTGTGTTCATTTTACATATCGTATACTAAGAAGCAGTGAAAACCTTGTGTGCTTTTAAGCAGACATGCACTGTAAGCATTACTCAGGAAAGCAATATCCTATTCAATAATGTGAGAAAGAAAAGCTATAGTGAAGAAGATTTTAGAAAATTTAGAAAAGAAATAAGATTTAAAAATAAGTTTTTCTCGGCGCACTGGCACAGCTCTGATGCCCATTTTTAGTGCTGTTGTATCAAAGTTGTTCTAATACTCAAATAAAAATGAAAACTTGAAAATATTATGATGATCACTCCTTTTCCCACCCACTGTAACAAAGCAATCTAACACCAGCTATAGAACCACAAGACTGAACAGCATTAGAAAAACACCACTTTCATTTCAAATGTATCATACCACACAAGGCTAAAATAACAACATGCATGAAAATCCAAATGCACTGAAGAATGCTGGCCAGTCCAGCATGAGGCTCATTTGTTAACTGAAAGAAAATAAAAACATAGTGATGGACTAGGTTTCACCTAAGTTCCTGTGGACAGTTTTTCCCATTGTCTGGTCTAAACTAAGTCAGCTACCAACCAGGAAACACAGCCATGTTGTTGGAGTTTAGACCCTCTGAATGTGATCTTTAATATGTAAAAGAAACATAATACAAAGATAAATTGTGTCAGGAAGACAATAACTGTTTAGTCTATATTTGCTTCTCCATAAGAAATCTTTGCAGTTTTCTTACTAAGAATTACAGGTGTTATTTGGAAAGTTTTGGAGCTTGTATATGCTGACTTACCTACAGCATCTGACAACCCATAAACCTGCTGACCATATGCATCTGTTTTGTCCCAGATAAATGTATATGCCAAATTGGGAGATGCCTGAAATGATTTTTGAAACAGATGCCCTTCTACTGCTACCATCAAATGAACTTTGATTAGATTCAGTGGCACAAGTGACTGCGTCATGGCGATCTTGAGTAAGGATTTGTATCCAGCAGTACGGGAACTCAGGTAGCTAAGCTTTATACTAGAGCCAGGGATCTCAATTTCTTCATGAAGAACCTGAATAGGAATAAAATCAAACATTTTACATTAGTGCTTTGTTATTTTTTTTAGAATAATATCTCCTTGCTTAGTCTTATGAACTTATGACTCTCGACTACGGACAATTCTGGACAAATAACTATTTGGCGTCTGCGTACACTGCTTTTTAAGAGCTCACTGTTGGCAAAAGTGCAAATAACTAACTAGTTTTACTGCAAGTTATATGCAAGGGGAACATAAGAAATACTGTCATAGGAACCTGCAACTTCCACTAATGGTTAAGTGTAAAGTAAAGACTAACTGAGTAAAGTAGTGAAACAATAGTACCAATAGAGTTTTCCTTTGTCCTCAATAACATACAAGAAAATAGTCTACAGTTATCAGCATACAACAAGCCTTTGCAAAATTCTCTTGCACCTTGCACCTAAGCTGTCAACTGAAATAAAGAGATATACTTGATGTATTGCATGATAATGAGAAGGTGCAAGGTAGTCAATGATAAACATATCTGGGTGACATAAACCTAGGATATCTCCTGCAGACCTCATTAGAAAACCTGCTATCTGTCAGAATGAATGCAATTCAACAGAGGCATTCGCTACAGTAATTCCTGGGGACACATGGTGACTCTGTGGTAAGCGCTCAGGTTGGCATTTGCAGCTAACCACTGATTTCTATATTCTCTTCACTCACACTGCTCTTACCTGGGTTTCTGGTACGATGGGATTCCGGCCAGGAGCATCACTGAAGAATGTTGAAAATGGTGATGAAATGATGACTGGATCAGGACGGACAAAGCCGCTTAGATCGCAGCTGGGAATGGAGTTCTCCTCTGTCTTCATCACAAGCGTGTCCATGGCATAGAAGCTATTCCATGGCAACCATACTGTCCTTTCCTGACTCATAAATGGGGCCCGTTCAAAGTGCAAGGTTAGGGATGCTCCTCCATTTGCAACCAAGTCAAACCTAGAAAAATGTGGGCTTTAGGAGTGATGAGACTGAATAATTCCAGTAATAGTATTCCTAGTTAATGAAATAGGTATACAGGCATACCTGTAGCAATAGGCATATTTTAAGTGTCATGCTTCAAATGATCAGTAATGGGATGTGAACCTTGGCAACTAAACAAATGAACTCCAGCCAAGACAAGCAATGATTTGAAGTCACCTGGAAAAGCATTGTTCCTATATAGTATAAAATCTGCATTAAATAATTAAAAAATACCTCCAAAACAAACCACCACATTTATTATTATAAGTCACCTTCATGTACAGAATCAGCAGAGAAGCCGAGTTCATACTGAGCCGGACACAGAATTATCCCTTTCTTAAAGGATGCTGTCAAGCCCAGAATGGAACACATGGCAGTAAGAGGACAGTAATGAAAAGTTTGCTGTCTGTGTCCTACAAACAAGATAAGAACTCCTGTCCCCAGGACAATTGATCTATCATTTTCCAGAGAGATTATGTATTGACTCTCAGCCCCTTACATAACCATAGCAGCAATGTGGAGCTGCACAGGCCTTTTGAAATCTGGTCTCAATGAGTAAAATACTTCTAGGTTGTTCTGATAACAGAAGTAGGTATTAGTTTCATGTCAGTGTTGGCAACATAACAAATTACTCAATGATTTCAATAATCTATTCAGATTTAAATATAGTTCAGCTCACCATTTACTGTAGTATTAAACCACTGAAATCAACAACGTTATACTTTTATTATAACAGAATAATATTCTGGGAAATGTGGAAATTAAATACTCCCTATAGTACAGTTGACTCATATTAATTATTTCAATTAATTTGCTTGCATGCAAGATCAAGATAAAATTGCAAATGTTAACAATGCATGTGTCACCAATATACTGTTTTAGTTACCACAGCCAGTAAACTAGATAAATCATGACACATTGATTTTTGTTTATCTGAATTTGTGTGCATTTCAAATCAGCTGATACAAGATGGAAAAAGCACTTTTTTTTGCAGCAGGAAAATGTCTAAATATATTAAATTAAAATATTTTGATTACATTATACCCTGAAGAAACTCAAAAGATAGTGGATCTTCAAAAGGCAACAGAGGCAGAAGGGAACTTTTAACAAAGTATACTATTCTATAATGATACTACTATTTTTTTTCCCCAGCAGTGTTAGCCTGCCTTGCATTTTAAAACAAAATATTTCTGGTCTCAGCTGGATATTACTGTAGTCCACAAATATTTTCATAGATACAAAACAATTTATTTGAAAGGCGTCTTCCTGCTAACATGTTATTATCAGAAGTCAGCCTTTTCAGATTTACTTGCAGTTAGTATTCAAAACACCATGTGAAAAATTACTTTTGTGTTTACTTAATAGCTCTTTGCCCTAGGAGGAATGCAATGCGTGATACCACATGATTCCATTAGATCACACCATCTGTTAATCAGCAACAATACAAAATAGGTACTCAATGAAGCAAGCAAACTCACGTGCCATCCTGACGAGTGATGGTATAGCCATACTTTGGATACTTGACAAATGACACATTGACCCCAACTAGAGGAGTTCCATCTGTAGTCACCACTTGGCCTCTTATAAGAGACACAAGACTGAAAAAGAAAGATAATTAAAGGTATTAAAGTCAGTTACAAAAGTAAGGTTATGCTTTTTATGAGCCAAGTAGTAGAACACTTGTGCCTCATTTACTCTAAATCCAATTTACTTCAAAGTTTTTTTGGATTACTGAAGATACCACAATATTGTCCAGCTCTCTCCTAAATCAAGAAAATGCTTATCTATGCAGTGACGTCTGTGTATACAGAATGGGAGGTAGTGCCTTCCTTGGCTAATGAGGCTTTGTCACACTGTCTAATAAGGCTTTGTCTCATTATCTAACAAGGCTCTGCAGAGTAGAAAGCTACCTCACATTCAGCCAAGCCAGGACTGTGAACCTGAAGTCCCACTGAAACAATGATTGGGCACTTCTCAAAAACCTCCCAGGGTACAACAGGGTGTCTATAAATGCATAATACACTTTAAAAATATGGTGTAATGCCATACCTCTGCTTTATACAACCAATTTTCCAGATTAAGGTTCATGTTCCTTCATCTTGGGGAGCAACTGATGTTTGTACACTGCATTTGGTCCTGATTTGTAATCCCTGCTTTTCACTTCATCAACACGAGAAAGGATTTGGTTTTAAGGCCAGCTTTACACACTGGCAAAATAGTTTTCTTAGCCAGCAGATTAAACAACTTTGCTTAACCTAAAGGAGATGAAGGGTGGTTATTCCTGTAAGAGGCACAGTCAGTATGTTTTTCTTTTGAGAGTGCTTTGCTGCTGCTAAGTGCACAGTGGGCAGAAATTGCTGCTGCCCGCCTGGCTGCCTTCTCAGCCGCCTCAGCGCTGGAGGTAGCAAGCCCCACTTCTCCCTGCTCTGCTGCTCTCTGACATGGCCAGGCTGTTCCTGCCCCTCTTGTCTCCTCTCCCAGCTGGAGAGAGATCTCCATCTCCTGGCTCCTTTCCCTTCCACCTTCCCTGTACCCTCAGAGAAGCAGATTGGTGCATGGGGGACGCTCCATGGTAAAAGGGAGATGGAAAAGGAGAAGCTCCTTGGAGGTGGCTTCCATTTTTACACTGGAAATGTGAAAAAAGAAGGTGATCCTGGGAAACAGGGAGAGAGTTAAATTCTACTGCAACCCATAATCTCAGGGATCACAAAACTGCATTTTGCTGTAGTCCTGGGTGAAAAGATTTCTGTTTCAGCACTAAGTGCTTCCAGCATGAGCCACCAATTCTCATCTGCAGCTACAGAGTCAGAAAATGAAAAGCCCTGTTTCTGAACCGACTCTGTGCTGGCAGGACTGGAGCTGCCCCTGAGGCTTAGCAGGCTTCAGGCACACCAACACACACAGCACCCTCACACCACCGCCTTCTGGACCCAGTCTAAGCTGTAGGACAAGGGGATTAAACTGAGCTGTGTTTTGCTGAAAACTGACAAAATGCAGTTGAATTCTGGGATGGCTATAACGCTTACAACATCCCGTATCAGAGAACATCTACTTTCATATCAGGGATTCTTTTCAAGTCTTTTCTGTTAACTCTGTAATGTTCAAGGTGCTGTGATGTACATTTCTAACTGTATTATACTGTCTATTTAACAACTACCTCCTCATATTTTTATTCCAAATAAAGTATAATATTTTATTCAATATTACATAAAAATAAACTACTTAATGAAGAGAAGCCATTTCTGTTACTTTTCTTTTAGTATTTCAACTATTTCTTAACCCTCCAGGTCAAATTTTAATTTCTGAAATCAACATTCTGTAACAGGATATGGAATTTTATAGAAATTAATATCTGTTGAGAAAAATCAACTTGGGAATCCACTGGAGTAAGATGATTGTCTTGGCATTATGCATTCAGCTTGAAATATTTTATGTTACAAACACACAGAAATAGTTGTAGGGAGATAGTCACTCAAGCTTCTACAGGGGAACAGTGCAGAAAGCAGATTTAGAAATAAATCATCATAGGGCAGAAGAGAACTAATAATGTTAATGACTTATTTTTTTCTACCTTCAATTTCATTTTTTTCAGGAAATAATTCCAGTAAGAACATTTTGGTCAATAATATCTCTTTTTACTTCTAAAATACCAAAATATGTAACACAATGGATATTAAAATTTGTAGCTAAAATCTGGATTTATAAGAAGTAATATGTTGACCAATAGTCACACATAGGTCAACCTTTTTTTTTGTAACGTTTAAAAGTGTAACTGACAAACTAAGCTGATACATTAAGTCCTTTTGTCCTTTTTTTTTTTAAAACACAGAAGTTTAAAAGTTAAACTTTTTTTTTTCCTGAAAACTTCATTTCATCTTGCTTCTGCACAGAAATAATCATCGAGATCTAAATAATTTTGCAATCAATACATTTTGTTATTTATTGCTTTAGCGGAGTAGGAAATAACTTCCTTTTCTTATACTAGTACTAGAAAAAATCATAACCACTATTTTTGTCCCACTTTTTCTTTTCCAACAGAGTGAGAAATTGAGCTAAGAAAAGAGAGAGGCCATTGTCTTTCACAGTAGCTACTTCTTGAGACTATGGCAGCCTCAGTATATGTGAAACAGAGTCTAGCCCTGTGGCACTTTTTAAAAGTCAAACCTTAGTTTTAAAACTTTCAATTTGTCACTATATATTAGAGTTACCTAAAATTGGTACCAAAAATAACAGCTGAGCTGTAGAATTCTGAAAAATACCTTCACAACTTAGAGGCTAAGGCCAATTTTAAAATGTAATTAATGTGCCATTTGCAAAGATACGTTAAAATATGCAACGTACTTCAGATGAATAAGACAGAAATAAGACTGCTGCCACCAGGAACCCTTGAAAACATATTTTTTTAAAAATCTAAAATTTCAAATGGGCTTTTTTCAAAGGAGCCTCAGGATTGAAGTGCTCAGCTCCCACTTAGTCTAGAGCTCTACTTCTTAGACTGTTTCGAAGACTCCAACTCATATCCATACATAAATAGCTTGATTATTTCTAATATTTCCTGGATGGCACAAGAATGTCTGCATATCACTGTACTCATCTAGAAATTTGGACTGATAATCATCTGCTTTTATAAAATACTTCAAGACCTAGGAATAAATTGTTGGATTGTACTAATAACACAATGAAATATTATCTGATGATAGTGGAATACAGATACAGAGAATACACTAATTTTCATTCTGGGTGGCTTAATGAGGCAGCAACCTAAGCACTGGTTAGCACACAGTATGTAATGGGAGACTGCCTGCTCCTCTTCACTCAAGGAAATTTTGCTGACTGTTACATATATAGAGCAGCATGTACCAACCAGCCTGTGGACTACATGCTTTTTATGCTGTAGCCTTTATTCCTTTTTGGACAAATTATTCAGCCTCATGAATTAGTAAGCTTCTCTCTTATCTTGTTTTCCTTCCCATGCAATATTGCAGAAAATTGCAAGAATTCGCTCATTTTATTTTTACAGAGCTGATGAGAAAAAAAAAAAATCATGACAAACTTAGATGAAAACAGAACAATTTTCTTCCATTTTTCTAAAAAACTCCATGTGTGTATGCATAGAGTATTTAATAGAATAGAATAAATACAATATTATACAGAGTAGGATCCAACAGGGCTTTTCTGAATATGGAAATCATTGTGCTATTTGAGCATCATAGGGATGAATGCAGTGGTGCTTGGTGTACCCAGAAACATTATGATCCTCATTTTACACACAAATATTTAGTGACTTGCTCCACATCACCCAGTAAACCTCTAATGAAATTCTGGCTGAAAAAACAGTTTATTGTAATGAAGTCAAATCTTCTGGGTGTTGTTTCAAATAAAGGTCTTTCTTCAGTTTTAACTTTGGCAATATGAACATAATTGACATATTAATCAACTTCTTAGCTTCTTTCCATGGCGAAACATTTAAATAATATGGATAATAGGAATACCACTCTTCTTGTAAGCCTACAATGGCATGAAATTTCAATTAATGATTTTCTGGCTTTTATATTAATCACAAATATATAATTAATAACTATAGGAAGAACAGACATAGAAAAAGAAAACCAAAAAGAAAATGAAAACCTAGTCAGATGTCTTGATGATGCAAATAAAAGAGCCACTAAAACAGTTTTATATAAGGAATAAATTATAAACCCTTCTAAGTTAATGTATCTTTAAAATAATTTGAAGTGTTATTCCATTATTGAAACTTGTGTTAATGGCTCTAAAAAAAAAGTGATCTCTTTCTAATGGGAAACTATGTTTCGTTTTCCCTTGTTCTGGGTTAGAGTTTTCATAAAATATAAACCTCAGAAGCTCCTGCTTAGTGGGAGGAACCTTCTGCTAGGTGTTGCCAATATGTTAAAAATGCTAATAAAACTCCGTGTTATAAATAAACAATGCATCATATATCGTAATAGAGTGCCCTCAGTGGGAATGATGCCAAACATATGAAGCACCTGAAAACAGCACGTTAAAACATGAACAAAATCTCTGGGACAAATTTTCCCATACAATGCAACTGCACAGATAGAGCGTCATATTTATAGCTGCTACCTGCTGTTGAAGGGATTTTCTCCTGGGATGATATGAGTGCTGTCCTTTCCCACTAAGAGCTTGATTCGATCATAGAATGACTTCACAGCTGGGGATCCAGAATGGCTCTGTTGTATGATGTCAAGAGGATCCCGTGAACCCCGGCACAGCAGGCTGTTTTGACAAGTAGACTGAAGGCAGCAGTCTGGGTCTAGGCAGTCAACCAAGCCATCTGAAATGTAAGGATCATCACGATTCAGCCTGCTGTACAGCGCTATTGGGCAATAATATCTAATGGACATCTTAAGGCACTGGGAAAAAGTATTAATGCTTATTCCTCATAACATCTCTATAGCATAAAACTGGTAATTGAACCAATAATGCAATGAGGATCAGACTTTCTCAAGTACACTGGTTAAACACTATTACTGCTACAACTAATTTAAACTAGTGTTAGATGAGAATCAATCCTAAAGAAATCTGCTAAGGGTTGAAATTAGGAATAGAAGGAATAGAAGGAAGAAGGAATACAGGTTTGTTTGGTTGGTTTGTGTTTTTCTTTAAATCTTTCCAACTGTTTGTTTTACAAAGTTTTCAGATTTCCTTGATGGGCTATAAGAGTCTTGGGAATTATGCTGTTTAATTCCATTTGTTCCATTTGGGGAGATGAGGGAAGGAGATGGGGGTGACAGAGTAAGTTATCATTACTTCAGTAAAATAAAAATTACATTGCACCCATTTTGGCAATTAATAGGGAAGTGCTGCTGCAACTCCCACCTCCCATAAATATCTGAATCAAATCTTGTTCACTTGCTTCGATAAGGAAGGATCAATCACAAAGCTGGTGGGTTCAGTCATCATATTACATATTAGGTTGTCCATCAATAATATTTCTTAAGAGGTACTTTTAAGACAAATCAGAATTTAAACACCAGAAGTTAAAATGAAATCCTCAATAAGGAGACCAATCTGTATATAAATCACAACTGACTAATTTTAGCACATAGAGTAACAATTTCTAGCATCATTCTTTCCTTTGGTATCATAATTTAACTGAAATATGTTCTCTCAATGGAGTTCTACTATAATTTAGAAATTAATAACCATTTACTTTAAAATATTATCATCTCTTAACAATTTAGTAACATTTGTTCATCTACTCTGGCAAGAATCAGGCATTCAATCTACTTAGGTCTGTAAACTTTCAGAGACTCTCCAAGGCATATTAATCTGCCTTTTGAATTCAAATATGGCCTGGACACATAATGAATATCACACAGAAGACAGAACATGCCAGTAGGTTAGGTGACAAAAGTGCCTTAGAATAAGACCACAACTCAAGTATTTTTAAGATTTTTCAAATGCACAACAGACCAGCATTACCCTATACAGTGATATTTAGAAAACAACAGAAGAAAACCCAGCCCAAACCTGTAAAAAGTTTTCTTATTTCACAATTAGCTTTGTGTTTCCAATGGATTATGTGTGCCTGAAATGACTGTTTCTGATTTAAAACCAAAATTGCCAAGGTATGCTGACAAGGTTTCATTCAGCCCTCTCAGGAAATTTAAGTTAGACAAACTGCCTTGTTGCAAGAGTTATAAATTTCTTTAAGGGCAGTCTCCCATTCACATTAAGAGCTCCATTCATCTTGAAATCCTTTCCAACATGGCAGTAGGAATTTTCTTTTTTGCTACAACCCATTTTTCCACCCGCTTTATATAATCATTGTAAGGACACTATTAGCTTCAGATTATAGCTCAAGGCGGTTTTCCTTTTAAGCCCTGAGAACTTTTTGTCAGCATCCGATGTTCTTTCCCAGTTTGTTACACCTCTACAACTATGAACTTAAAACCGCCCACTCTTTAGTCCACTCAGTTCTTTTATTCAGAAAACCACCAGTCAAGAGAATCCTATCAACACATTAGAAATAACAGAGGCAAAACAGAGGATATAAATTACTCCCTTTGACAATTTTACACTTACCTGTTCAAGCTCCATCATATTTTTGCTATACCTGTTATTAAAGTTGAGCATATGTTATGTCTGTAATGACCTCATCATGCAGCAGATTATGGGCTGCTGTGACTGAACACTTCTGATGACACCATGAACTTTCAATTGGCATATCAATCTCTCAGCATCCTGTCAGTCATGCGAATCACATCTTTATGCTTGCAAGCCCCTTGGATATAGTCTGACATTGCAATCTTCAGTAAATTACCCTGTCACTGCCAATCTCACAAACAATCAAGCAGGCAATCAAACTGCTCTGAATTGCCAGTTCAGGACCTGGGAGGCTAGAAACATCTCCATTCAAAACCAAGGAGAAATCTGTGTATGATTCCTTTCATGTAGGAAGGTTTTTATGCAGTTATGTAAATGCAGACATGCACTTTCAGATGCTTACAAGTATATTTAAAAAAGACAGGCATACACCGTAACATAAATATACACGTGATTTACTTGTTCAGAACATTATTACTTATAATATATAGCTATATTCCTCCATACTAATTTATTCCCAGATGGCAGGATTCGGGAGTTAGGCTATTTTTACCTTATGCCAACTACTTGATCCAGCTTGTTGCAATGGCAGAACTGAGGCACAGATCTGTTCAGCATGCACAGCCAGAACCTGGGCACTGCTGTGCGGTGTCGAAAGCTTACACACCACTAGACTGTTTGCGTTCATAGCTACACTGCTGATTTTATTTTGTTGCTCAGAAATCTCTGACTCTTATGTATGAAAGAGTATTGATTACTGTCAGAATATATTTGTTTCTCGTTCATGTTTGCCTAATTTGCTATCTGGATGTATTATTACAGAATGGCTGAGGTTGGCAAGGACCTCTGGAGGTCATCCAGTCCAAACCCCCTGCTCAAGCAAGGCTACCAAAAGCCGATTGCCCAGGACCATGCCCAGACAGCCTTTGAATATCTCCAAGGATGGAGACTCCGCAACCTCCCTGGGCAACCTGCTCCAGTACTCAAGTCACCCTCACAATAAAAAAGTGTTTCCCAGTAAACATTTGTGCCTACAGTTCTTCCTCCCCACGTGCAGGACCTTCCACTTTAAGAGGTTCCTATCAGCCCATTCATCCAGCCATATTGTACCATTACATATAAAATAAATTGTTACAGAATAATTTAGTTGCATTAGACTCAGTTGATTAAAAAAGGGCTAGAAAAAAAAATAAGTACCTCTGTAAGAGGAAACTCTGCCATACGCATGAATTTTAATTAAAATTTAGTGCTTTGTTTTTTAATATACACTTCAGAGCTTGTCATCTTACAGATTTCCTCAGGCACACTGAATTATTTATATGGTTAATTCAATGACAAAAACCACAGCATTAGCCTCACCAAGATATCGCTGCTTTTCATAGCATACACATCTGAGTTTAAAGTGGACGCTCAGCAGCTCTCTGAAACTCTGTATGCTAACGGTAAGAGACTGCAGAGGGAGTTATGATGGTGCTGAACCTCCTCCAACAATTTGAGACCAAAAGAAGTCTTGACTTGGCCTTAACTGGGAAAAAAGAAATAGGAAATTTGATCTGATTTAAACTGGCAGCACAAAATTCAGTTCCCATTGCTGTTTGTGGTGCTTCTAAATACCCAAGTCTTTCCAGAAACAAATCATACGTCATGGTATTCCTCTTGAAGACTTCACTTCTGCTAATAGATACACACATTTCTTAACTTTCTGTGATCTGCTTCATAAGCTTTTTGGCAGACTTAACTACACAGCAAAAAGAAAATTTTAAAGTATTACATCTAAGTACAATAATCTACTCATGTATGCCATATTTTAAGATGGCCTTATTATTGTGTTCCTCTTGAACATCATTACAAGGCTTAAAAAGCTCTCAGTAGAAATAGTGATATATTTTACTGCTAATGTATTTAAAACCTCTCATCATCAGTCTTCCTTCACCACTGAATATATTTCTCATTACATTCAGGTGACTGGATTCCAGAATTGTGCTAAGACCTTTTGTTGGAAAGTTGACACTTGAGCTATTGGTTTTTGTGTGTGGGAGGGTTTTTTTGTTTGTTTGTTTTTGTGTATTTTATTTTTTTAAAACTCCTACAAGTAAATAATCTTTAGTTTCCACTCATCAAATACTTGCAGGTTGTGCTTCAGGTTCAATTCATAATGCATGTTAGAATGAGTCAACTTTGCCCTGACATCCAGCTGCTTGAGAAAATGCTTTCTGTACCCAGCAGGGGACAATTTTGTTTCCAAAACAAAACTTCTAAGCACATGCTCAGTAGAGGGCATCCTTACACTTCACTAGCTTCAGGAGTTGGTGGCTTTCAGAGCTTAATTCCTGGAAATTTTTCTTTTTCCAATAAACATTTCAGACTGATGATTAAAATGGAGGTGGGGAGGGGGGGAACAGCAGCTACTACGAACCTTGAAGGCAAAAGGGCCTTTGATCGCTCTAAGGGCAAATTAGTTAATTTATGATCCGATTTTAATTATGAAGTTATTTATGATCCAATTTTAATTATGTGTAGTATTAATATACCCCAGGTGAAAGAATTAGAGATTCTCTATCAGATTATCAAAAGAGTAGGCCTTCTCTCTGCCAACATAGAAATATTTTAATTGAGCTCTAAAATTGCAGGCAGAACTGTTTCCACAGAGAGGTTATTCCACAGCCCAGTATATCTTATTACCATGAAGTTTTATCTAATATTTAACCCAAATTTTAACTTCTGTAGCTTGATCTAATTACTGTTAGCTATATTGGCACACATCATTCAAAGTAAGTCTTCAGAAGTTTCTGGTGCTAGCAAGAAAGGAAATGCTTCTCATCCTATTCCAGCCCTGTTCCTCAATTAGCCAAACTGGAAAGCCTCTCTCTAAAACGTCAGGATATCCACGATACCACTGGCTTTTATAACGAACTGTGAGCACAACACAGTACTTTCAGAACCATAGGCCTAAACCAAAGCTGCCTTTCAGGAAAAACTGGATTATAAATCTCAAATTGTGGTTAAGTAGAATAAACCTGACTTCTGTGTAAGCTGGGTGTGCCTCTGAATGCCCAAAGAACTCCCTAATGAGGTTTTAAAGTACTCCGGAATATGACATTTGCAGAGCAACAGCCCCACTTCCCTTGCCCACTCAGGATGCCTGTGCTGCCCAGAGCCTTGGCAGTCAGGAAAACCCTCATCCCTAAGAGCACCAGCTGGAAAAAACTGCTGCAGGTGTAGCTCCAGCTACGTCCTGAGCTCATGGTGGTCCTTCAGAACCAGTGAATACTGGTGGATTATTGACACTCCAACTTCAAACCACAGATCGCGTACAGTAGAGTTGACCTAGAGAGCTCCAAGTTGAAAACAATCTTGAAAAAAATTTTTGTTCAGTTCCAGTCCACACATGGATACCTACACAGCAACCAGTGGCTTTTTAAACCATGGAATTTGCAGTCACTGATTTTCTTGCTTTTGCTTCTCCATAGGTTATAAGAGCTTGTTATTGTAGTAACATATCCCATGAGGGATAGTGTAAGGATAAGCTGGCTAATGTGTGTAAAGGCGATTAGAGGCTGATGTAAAGTTTTAACAAAATCATATACGAGCACACTCATTAGCTCTTGTCAAACTTACATAATGTCTAGTTTTGATACAGATTTTATACTTGAGCCTCCATGACTCACTCTGGTCCCCATCCACAATAGATTTCAACTACTCATTACATTTAATGTGCTAAAACTGACTATTGTACAGGCTCTGGGAAGGTATTTTCTGCGCCAAGAGTATTCTGGGTATTTATATTGAGAAATTCATAAAATCTTTTGTCTGTGCTGAATTAGAGACCCCTGCTGAGGCAATGCTTGTTGAGGCAAGCTAAATTACATGATTTGCTTTTGTGCTGTGAAATACTTGTATTATCTTAAATGTCATGAGCCTGATGCAGTATCAAGTCACAGGATTTGCAATTTTCTAAAAGCAATTTTTTTCTACATGCTTATTGCAGGAAGACACTTTTCTTTCTATTTTCTTTCTGTCTAATTTCAGAGATGAGTTTTCTAAGACAACTCAAATAAACAGCCTTTCAATCAGTCAAGTGCACTGCCCTGACAGTGAACTTCTCCAGAAATGTATTTTTGTCGTGAATTGAAGAGAGTTCATACTGGAGCAGATAGCTGGCTTTCTCTCATTCATTATCTTTAATGCATTGTGCCAAACAGAATTACTGCCAACTGTACTTCTTGGTGGGGTTACAGCTATATAGTAACAAACTGAAGGGCAAAATTTGCCATCTGAGATATGCACAACTCTTTGGAAAGCCAAGTGGAAATAAATTAAAACATATTTTAAAAAGAATGACTTGCTTTGCATAACAAACAAGGAATTCCTCATTTTATTTAGCTTGGTACTCTGTACTGCTATGCATTGTTTTCTTTCCTTTCCTACCCAATTTTAGTCCATATAATTACATTTTGAGGACAAATGTGATCTGTGAAGTGATATAAGGAGTATATAAGCAGTGACTGCATTTAAGCTTTTTTTTTTTTTTTTTAACTTGCCTGCACCTGCCCTCTCCATTCTGATCAAATCTGGAGTGAACCAATTTAGCGAAATTTTGGTATTTTCATTTATCTGAGATCACATAATTTAACTGACTTATAAATAAAAATTATACACATGAGTAGGGTAAGTCTGAAAGGATGCAAAAAGTGGGAGAAGAGAGAAAGAAGGAAAAGAAAAGACTAGAAAGAGCCACCCAAGTGTCAGAGTTCTCAAATATCTCTCACAAATTATCCCATACAGTTCAGGACAAAGGTCCCTCAAACATGAGCTCCTGGTATCAACTGTATCCCAAATCTAGTGAAACTATTCTTTAGAAAAGAAATATCATATTTGCTATGCTTTACATTGTCCATTTTACTTGGAAGTATTGTAAAGTCTCAGGTGTAATCTAGTCAAACATACACAATTTATGAAGACTGTTCCAAGATACTGAAAGTATTTTCCATTAGGAATTTAGTTGTTCCTAGTATTAGGAACAACTGAACTATTATAAAATAGTTATTATAAAAAGATAGGTATAAATAGCCCCTGCAGTGATTTCCTTATGCAATATCAAAAGAAACATGAACTTAAAAAGTAATGTACCTTCTCCAGTTCCTCAAAATATCACTTCTAATCTCTTAATTTCCTAAATTAAATCCATGGTGAATTAAATGGGTTATACATGTCTATTGGGGGGATTATACATTGTAAACACAAGTATAGGTCTTAAAACAAAGCTATTTCTAACCCTGCCAAAGATGCTTGATAACAATTAGACTACCGAGGGACTGATTAAGGAAAGGAATTTGATTTAGAAGTGGCCAGAGTAAGTAGAATTACGTAATCCAAACATGTTTTGGAAAACAGAAGCATTTTTCAATTAACATTATGTTCAGTTTTGAGTTTTGTTGAAGCTCTTGTAACTGATAATTTGACAAACTGATAGGAATGACAATGACTTTGTCCTTACAGTGCATACTGGAAAGGACCCCATGCCACCTCAAAGAAATCTGAAACTCAAAATATGATGAAGCAAACTGAAACAGCAAAAATCACAAAGGCATGAAAGAGACAGAAGAGAACTGCAGTGGCACACAGCCTGTGGGCAACTCAGCCTGCACCACCTGTGCCAGGTACAAAACACAAAGGGTTTGTCTGTTTGGTTTTTCAGGTATACCTTGCAAGTATGTGAAAACAGCTAGCTGAACAGGTGCTGAACGTCACCTAAGCTTCATTATAGAAAACATCTACAGAAACATAATAAGGATGATACTATTAGAAAGTGGTAATAATCATCAGATTGAAGTGCTAAGCTAAGGGTCAGAAGACAAAAGATTAATTTCTGCCTTTATCATAAAATCCCCATAACCCAGATGAAAATGTGTGGGTTAAATGGACTTTTCAGGTTGCTTTGACCTTGGAACAAGCATAGATTTTCAAACTATCTGCCCTCCCACAAGAAACAATGAGCAGTAACCTCTCAAGCCCCCAGTAAAAAACCAGCTTCAACCTGTTAGGGTTGAGAATGTCTGAAGAGTTCTCCCCTTAATCTTTCTAGACGTCAGATAGATCAAACAAGTTTTCTTTCAGGTGTGACTATGGTAAACCAGAAACCATGCAAATTGCATGGTAATACTGATTAATATTGCCTGGTTTACGGCATATTTATTCTATGTATTTAACTTAAATGAACTACTATTTGCCTTCCATGAACTAAGTTTAAGAATTCTGCAGTTTTTATAATATGAACAGCTGAATGGTTTCACTGCTATTTTTTTCCTCTGTTTGACTATTTGTTTTAGAAGTGCAGAATGTTGTCTTGGATAAGTAAACATCTCATTACAGTATTTTAAAAAATGCTTTCCAAACTCATGTCTTGTTTTGAGGAAAATCTGTTTTGAGGAAGATTTTCAAATTTTTCTCAAATCCTGTAAAAGCTGCAAACCTAAGCAGTTCACCTGTTAGTTTCTTACACTGCATCTTAACACAAGTTTAGTGGGTTCTGTTGTTTAGTTAAATGCCAACTAATGTAATTTTGCAGTTAGATTCTGCTCTTTACAATTCAGTAACAGCCATAAAGCAAGTTCCAGTTTTCTGAAATTAAATCAGCTACAGATCTTTTAAAATATTTCTGTAAGCACCGATCACATGTGAAAATAAGGACCTAACAGAGGATTTAGAGATTAAAACTAGTGGATGATATTCAGATGTGGTTAACATCATGTCATCAAAACCAAATACACCCATTCTTCAGTTTAAGACTTAGGAACAATTTATACATCATGAAAATTTATATAAAATTAAAGCACTCGGTGACAATTTTACCCTAGAAGGAGCCATTCAAATAAGCCAAATATTTCTTTGCAGTTTTAGGAAATACCATGAGTAAAACATTTATTAATCAGCAAACAACAGATGCACTCTTTAGATTAATTATTAGCTAAGGAAAAGTGAAGGAGTCTCAGAGCTGTGTCTGATGTTTGACTTTTAATGAAGAGCAGAAGGGAAAAAGAATCTACATGACTTACTAAAGACATTGTAATGGAAGGTATAAGAAAGACACTTCAAAAGAATGAGGCAGATTAAGCAATATTATTTAGATGTCACAACTTCTCAAAACTGCTGTCAGCCCAGCACAGCCCAATATACCATGGGAGGCTCTACAAAACGAGGTAAACTAAATCCATCTTTGAAGGTAAAGACAGAACACAAATTCTGTATTTAGTAGGGATATGCCTCATGAAGGAGAGGGAAAATTGAACAGGGATCTCAGAGTCTTACTGTTCAGCACACCTCACTCAGCCCTTTAAAGTCTGGCACATGAACTGTGCAATGTGACAGCAAGCTACAACCACTTACACGGGTTATGTGCGTGAGAGCATGACCCTGGCCTCTAGCACAGAGCAGAAAAAACATCGCTAAATATCCTGCTCAATCAGCCACTATGCTTGTGCACACAGGCACAGTAAGTTGTTTTGCAGTTCATGTGTGCCAAGAGGCCACAGGAAAGAGTTCTGGTCTGCTGAGCCATGCTCTCCACCCTGGGCTTCAGCGGGATGTGGGGGGGGACCGAGTCGGCCAGTTCACCCTGCCACAGGCGCTGTGGGTCTCCATGGCTCTCCGCAAGGCCGCAGCTCGCTCCGTCTCGTTTGCTTCAAAAGAAATGTAACAGCGCTTGACAACAATGACAGACAAAGTCTTTCTGCAGGAAAACGACTCACAAAGCAAGCGCGTATAACCCCCCCTGGGAATCAAAAGACTTTTGCTCACCTCCCTCATTATCGTTGTTATCGGCACAGGCGGTTTCCATGGCAACGTTGCATCCAGGCCCCCTCCAGCCGGCCTGGCAGACGCACTGCCAGCTGTTCTGACCCAGTGTGCACCTCCCGTTGCCATTGCACAAGTCAGGGCAGCCATCTGGTTGAAGAAATGGAGAAGGTAAGTACGAGACACTCTCATTCACACTGCCACTCAGACTTCTGACATTACTGTGCAGACAAAAAGACTCAATCCTGCTGCGGGGACAAACGCTCTCCTGGCCCAGAGCCACAGCCCTGGGGTGGAGAAGGAGAGTAAAGAAAGGGGACGTCTCAGAGAAACGGGGATTTAACTCAAGCCAAAAGAGGAGGAGTCCTACCACCAGCCATAATATGTTTTCAGAACACTGTAAAAGGTTCAGATCTTGAGTTACAATCAGTAGATAGAAATAATAGCCTGCTGACAGAAGATCACAGCCTCTTTATGTTTCCCACTGTATGTCTGTCCATACACCTATATGAAGGAGCGTGTCTTCTGCAACAAGCATGTCAGTGTTCAGGATGCCTCTTAAAGTGTGCATTGTGTAATTCTCCAAAGCCTCTCTAAACAGAAAGTTTAAATAAATAGTTCTGAAAATATTTTCCTTCTTTAACAGTCACTTTAAAAGACCTACATATTTAACACTATATTTACTTATATTATGATGTAAAATTTCATTCTTTCTGAAATATATGTTAGAAGAGATATCCCACAAAAGATGTACGTTTTAAATTGACTACAGATATGACGTGACTTATTGTATAGCAAGAACTGAAATACTCATTTCCTAAGGTGCTTATATGTTTTAACAAAATGTCCATAGGTAATAGCACAACTCAACTTCTTTTTCTTGGAACTAAATGAGTCTCAGAAGGCACTACTGTATCTAACTGAATATTCATTACAAAAAAGGGGCAAGAAAACCAAATTCCATCCTTCAAGGTGCTTGAAACCTTTGCATTTACAATCAAATCCAACAATATCCAATCCACACAAGAGTGTGTATTTGTCTGTGGCGGTGAGAGAAGATTTGAGAATCCTGCAGCAGACCTCTCGTAGCACCTTTTCGTTAGTCTGAGCAGGAGCAGAAAGCTGTGTTGCCATACTGACAGTATGTGTGTTGGATCCCAATCATGCACAAACTCTCTAATTTGGGTTGGAAATACCATCTAATCCTGCCATTTCTATGACCACCAGAGAACATCAAATAATTAATCTCATTGCTGTTGGTCTTGGGCAGGAAATTTAATCTCAAAACAGCTCACAAAGCTTCATTTTCCCCTCCACCAGCAGATGGGTCACTGTCAGCATCAAGAACTGCAGGGACCTGCTGCAGCCCTCTCGGGTCTCATTGACTGGCTGGGTTAGTCTTTTGCATTTGCCATTGTGACCCCAAGCTGTGATTATTAATTAAGTACTCCACGCCCTTCCCCAGGCATCTTAAGAGCCCCAGGGAACTAATAGGCACCCTACTAGAGTGTGGATACTCTTTTTTACCAGATGTGAGTGAGGAAGGCAGCAGTGGGAAATATCCTGAAAGCAAATAAATACATTTCCTTTGTCTGAGCTGCACCATTTCAGATGCGCAGCACTGGAGAAATACTAAGATGCCTTAGTATGCTGCCTTTGTGCCCCTTGGCCTCTGCAGGTGACTGGGAATAGGAACAACTGTCAAACTAGCACAGCTTTCATACTAGTGCTGAAAGGCTGAACAGCCTTCCAGAAATCACTGATTTAGACTGCCCGTGTGTTTCTGTAAACCTGGTCAGAAAGCCACAGCTCCAAGTTTGTGTCTCTTCCTACTTCTCCCAACTGCCTTTGCTGTAGGTGTTGCTAGAGAGAAGTTCCTCTGACCCCATACTGCATTTCACACCACTGCAGGAGTTTCCCATGTGGGAAACCTAGCTGCTTTCTGTCCCTGGTACTCACACAACTGTTATCACAATATGTAAGCATTCACTTTTACTTTTCCTCATTGGGTTGTTACCCGATACATTCATAGGGATTAGTTAAATTTTAATAGGGTTAAGTAGTCCACAGCCACATTAATTTTTGATGTGATTCTGACAGTTTCCTTTACTATTTAAAAAAAAAAAAAAAGGAAAAAAAAAAAAAGAATGCTGGGCTTGTGGAAGGTGCTGGACTGAGACCTCTGAGACCTCAGCTGTCTCACAGAAAACGTTCTTTATAGATAACAGCAATCAAAGTTTCTGTGCATTGTCCTACCAGATGCCTGAACCCGCATCATTTCTAGCACTGGCACAGCAGCTTGATCTCCACCAAAGCTCTGTGGAGTAAGATACCAGACATCTGTGAACAGGGCCAAGACCATTCAATTAATTTTACACAGAAACCTATCAGCAGACAGAAACAAGTCCTAGAAGTTTTATGTCAGTGGTGTTGTGTATTAAAAAAATACAGTGCCACTTTCATGTAAATGTAGGGTTATAAAAAACGGCACTTACATTTCAACACAGGTAATATATTTTCAAGGCATTTATTTTATGCCTTCCATTTGTTAGGCTGTTCGAACAACCAAAATGATAATGTTTGAGGGGAAGTATCATACTGTAGGACAAATTATTTGTTTTAAATGAAAAACAAATAGTAATTGTGAATATACATACACAGTTCGCTTTATACTGAGCACTGAAGAGAATTAAATCACCGAAGCAGTTTGCTTTGCAGCATATGAGCAAGATGAAAACATGAACAGTAGGGAGGTAGCAAAATCTCTGAAGTTTTACGTGCAGCTGGGGATTAATGGACATGACTTAGCTTTTAGCTTAAAGAGAGAAGCAAGCATCACTGGTATAGACGTGATGTTGCTAGGAAACACTATGCTACCTCTATAGAGTTTATTTAACTGTGGCCTTCCAAAGACTGACTTTGTGTTTAGGTAACACAAATATCAGAAGGGAGGGAAAAATCAGCAGTAGACTACAATAAGATCCAAGTACTTTGACAATAATGTTTTCCTTAAAAGATCTATTAAATTAATGATGCCATAACTTTCAGAACAGCTTTAAGTGATGGACAACTATTTAGATATTTTGCATGGTTATGTGGGTTTCCGTACATGCGTGTGTGCATACATGGATTTATGTTTGTGCATCTTTCTTCAATCAAATATTTACATAGCATTATAGTCTGTTAGACAAAAATTTGTTCTAACAGCCTGTTGACCAATCAGAAAACAGAGCTCCATTATGATCTATTAATAACAAGTTTTCTTCTAAAAAAGGTTCTATTTAAGCAGTGCACTGAATATCTCTATTTAAATGTTCCCACACATGCATGTGTGCAATGACTAGTCCTGATGAACATGCTCTGCACACACAGCATTTGCACATGGCTAATGGGCCTTGATGCACCTTCAATGGGTTTTGACAGTGGACAAGGTCACAAAGTGCCTAACTGAGGAGCCCTCAGAGTCTCAGTAGATGCTCAGTGCTCGCAGCTGAACTTATGGTCTTTGCTGGAAAGGCACATGGTACAAAGCATATCCTAACACTAAGTGCTTTGTCAAAGCCTGCTTTCATTCTGCAGTCCTAGCTCCCACCGAGCACTGTATTATGAATTCACTCACAGAGTATGGCAAAGAGAGAGTAAGGTAATCACAGAGCGATGGGCTATCAACAACTAACCTTAAGAAGTGATCTGCCATGGTATGAAGCTCTCAGTCACAGCACAGGAAAGGGCCCTTCGTGCTAAGCAGACAGGTTGCTATTCCTGGTGTGTAGAGAAATTCTACTCATCTTTTCTATTACAGTATGCTTAATGGAAAATGTCAAAAAGCTAGGTTAAAAAAGAAGAAAACGCTTGTTTAAAGTGCTCGATTGACAACCTATTTATTCACAGAACAGGCAGAGTACGGGCAACAGCAGTTCAAGCGTCTCACACTTTTCCAGCAATGTCTCTGCACAGGCTGCTGCTGCCAGAGGTGAAACACCAATGCAGCCTCCCTTCTCTTTTAGTCTCCAACTTGCCTGTGGGACTGGTAACTGGGAGCTTTAATACAGGTATATATGCATTTACAATTAAAACAGCAAGAAAGATTTCAGTACTTTTTGCAATATAGCCCCAGGATTCTGTGACTAGCATTGTGGGGGACCAACAGAGTAAGAGAAGGTGTCAGTATCAAAATACTAAAATTCATTCCTCTCCATACCACAGACAGACAAAATACCCAGCATACATGTAAAGTGAATGCCGGAAGGCAGTGGTGAAGGAAAAGGAAAAGGAGAGAATTAAGGCATCTACCTCTGGATCTCACAGAGAATGATTTAAACTGAGATCTCAAAACACTTTTTAGATTCCACTGAACAGAACAATCTCTATAATCTTGCAGTTCTGGAACACTAGGGATACTGTTTAATGCCTGAATTTATTTTCTCTCCTTTTTTTTTTTTTTTTTCCCAACTACCCAACAAAATTTGAGTAACAGAACAAAGTAACTAATGGATTTCATGATGTTTCTTCCTTCTTTTTTTATAAACAGGCTGTTATATTAACTTGCTCATAGGTTAAAAAGTGAATTTCTTGGCAAGTTAATATCATACCACATCTACAGCAGTAAGTAGCATGAGAATGCCAACTCTCATGTACCACAACAAGGACTTCTTACAATTTGGTAAGAAGAGATTCAAGGAATTTATCTGTTTCAATGCACAGGGACACTTGTCCCCCATATACCTACATTGTTTCTCAGTACTTGAAAGCCCTTCACTTACATGTCCTCAGCTTATCCATTCCAATGCACATTTGATGACAGTACATTACAATGAAAGGAACTTTGGTGATACACAGTACAAATGAATGCTCAGTAACAACATGAGAGGACTGTAGCTTAAGAAAAAAAAAAGTGTCGTATCTTTGCCATAAAATAGTTGAGTTCCTTCTTTCAGGAATGAATTAGATTTCTGTCTCCTAAGTGTCTGTTACTAAGAGGAAGAGGATGCTAAGTAAATAATGCAGTATCAAATAACAGGATGCAATGTAACAAAACACCATGAGAAATGAGAACATGTCAATATGAAGAGGAGTATTTAGTAAACTACTACTATGTATGTATGTACAGTTGTTACATTCATCTTATTTCATATTATTAATATTCAAGGAGAAAAGGGATCAAAAAGATTTGAGACCTTTGGTTAGACACAATAGGAAAAGAAAGCTCCTGTCTGAAAGCCTTTATAATCCAAAAGACAAAATGAGCTTAAAATACTAGATTTTGTTATTTGTTTGTAGAACTCCACATTGCCATAGTCCATGATGGGGCTTAGAAGATGCTATAATAATACAAATTAAAGTGTTTTTCATAGCCACTATAGAAAAATAAACAGTGTAGAAAAACAGAAAAATAAACAGTTTAGAAAACAACAAACATTGATGTTACCAAGGTCATTGCGAGCAAAATTAAGTCTACTGCTTCCTCCAGGCCTATGTAAGCTTTATCTATTTATGTAGTTTCATATTTTCAAAACTTATGAGAGATTTATGAGAAGCTGAATTTAACAAGAAAGTCTGCAAAATCATTATGAATAGTAAACAAAATCAAAACAGACAGTGCTTGTTTCTAAGAAAGTGATAGTGCTGGATATATTTACGAGAGAGTACTCAAAAAGGTTTTATCTACAATGAAATTATTCTGAGACTACATTGTAAGGCGATTCATTCATTTTTTAACTCAGCAAATTAATTTCCAGTATCTAGGCAGTACATCAAAAATTCTAATCCAATTTTGGGTAAATTCCGCACAGAGTTCCTTTTCATTCCACTGATACTCACATACTCCAAGTATATATACAAACACACACGTACCAAACTACCCAAGCATAAACTACTTTAAAACTCCAAAACTAACATTTTAAGTAAATCAAAATATAAAAACACACTGTCCAATTAATTTGTCATTTCAGTCTAAACCTTAATAATCATCAGAACTCCCAGTTATGGTGGGGTCAATCACTCTGAAAAAGAAGGAAGGGAAAAGGCAGCCAGGGAAAAAGAAGTTAGAGAAATCTTGTTCTCTTTAAGGTTTTCAAACTTTGAAGGAACAGGTAGCCTCTTAGTACAATTAAAAAACAAAGGGGAATAGGAGAGATGGAGGAAAAAAAGTAAAATCTCTCTAGGTGATATCTTCTAACCACTTAGAGGTAGACAACATTTTTAGCCTCTGCTCAGTTTATACATGGAAAATTAGATGTAAATCAATAGGTTACATCTTCTGAGTACTTCAGAAGACTCTGATCCAAGGCTGCCAGGCACCTACCCTCCAAACTCCTCCAAACAATATCTTCAAGCAGATAGAATGGGTTCCCAGCACCTCTCTGGTTTAGTGCATGTGTAGTGCAGCTATATTCTGGAATGCACTATCTCCTGTTGATCTTTCCACCTCACCCCGTTTCACACATTCAAAGCCCGCTGGCAGTCAGTGAAGTCTTTTAATTGACTTGAACTGACACTGGACCAGGTGGTCCTATGGGTGAAGACTCCCAGCAGTAAAGAGTATGTTGTACAGCACAGTGTTTTCTCACTCACAGGATACATGACTTTCAAGGGCAACATTTAAATTATATTTAATCCTTCTCATTACAGCTGTTAACTACAGAACTGTAGCAAATAAAAGTACTCTGTGATATGATGGTACCTACAGAATATAGAAAAAATATATAAAAGCAGTAATGATAATAGCCTGTTTAATTTGGATTTTAGAGGATAATCACTGTTTTCATATTTTCTGTTAATTTCTTCTGTGAGTTGCTGGTATGACTATGGCTATCTAGCAAATAATAAATGAGGTACATCGAATGAGGTACCTAGCAATACTGAAAATAAAGTTATGATTTTTATTCACTATTGTTATTTTTTAATCCTTCAATTCCAAAGTCTACAGGGCTTAGTTAAAGCCAAACAAAGGACATACAAATAAAAATGACACATATTATTATGGTAGGCATTTGCTAGTTAATTTCTACAGAGTAATATTTCAACTAAAATACACTCAAATCCAAAACATATAACTAAACGTAGGTCAATGCAATATAGAATTTGTTGAATGAGAGGTGAGGCCCCTTTGAATGAGTTTGAACAGTTCCAGAACTGGTTGGAGCACCATGCAGAAGCACTAGCTCAGCTCTTCGAAGGAGAACAGTCACACAGACTGAAATTCTTAAGAATTAACCCAGATTTCAGTGAATAAAGGGCCTGATTTCACTACTCAAGTACCACAGCACTGCTGCTTGTCGTTCCTGAGAATGCTCACACCAAGGTGTTCTGACTGGCTTCCTTGCTTCTTTTCTTTTTCCTTTTTATTTTTTAGAGAAAACATTTTTTTTTTTCAATTATCCAATACCCTAAATATTTCTTTAAGCTATATATCAAACAAAGGAATGTATGGAATAAAAAACTATCTGCAGATGTGTTGGAGGAGATGAATACATGCCTGAGGTAAAACTAAAGAATGGGGCAGTTACAAATTTATTTATTGAAGATGCTGAAAAAAAAAAGAGGAAAGGCAGAGAAGTAAGCTTCAAGAATCCAGAATCCCGATTTCCTCCACTCTCATACTTCCTGCGCAGGCAGACAATTTTGAATGTTAAGTAAGGTTCCTTAAATTGCCTAGGATATGCAAGCCATAACAGAATTTCCTTCTAAATTCTATTTACTATATATCTGTGCAATTTCTGTCTTTCATATGTAAAAGCAGGAACTCAGAGAACACCCAGCTTTCCATACAAAATAGGAAGGTGAGAGAAAAACATGTGTGACTGTTTAGAAGAAAAGTAAACCCCACACAAAGGGCATCTGCTGTATTAAAAAGGAAGTCTCAAGAAAAGTCACTTGCATCTTTCCTAAGGAAAAAAAAAATAGAAAAAAGATACAGACAAAAAAAAATCAACTGATGAAACTCAGTCTTTGGAAGGCCATAGGTCACAAAAATTTGAGATTGAAAAAATCGCCTGCGGGTTTCAGAGCATCACACCTTGTTAGCAAGGGACTGTTCCCAGCAGTACATTCCATTTTATCCAACTTCATTGTAAGGGACTCAAGCAGATGGGCCCCCATTATTTCCTTGGAGGGAGACACCCCTGAGGTCTCCCTCTGGTGCACAACCAATAGAGTTGTCTAACTATCACCAGCTTTTGGTGTGAACCCCCTTCAAGCTGTAAACAGCTGGGCAGGGAAAAGAGGGTGACAGGTTGTGCTACACTGTCCTGAGATGTAAGGAAACCAAACAGATCAATAAGCAAAAAATCCATGCATCAGCTTCAGCTGAGCCCAAGAATTTGGGCTATTTCTATATGTAAAAGACAGTTTCAAGAAGGAAGGAAGACTGCATTGATGGGAAGTTCAGTCATGAGGCTGAGAGGCTTCTGCAATGTTAACAGACCAAGTGTTCTGCTGTAGCCAGGAGGTCAGATCCAGTCCTGCAAATGTGGCATGTCCACAGGATCCTGCCTCCACGCAGCCCCCACCACATCCCCGGACTGCAGGCCACAGCGTTGCTAACCTTAGCACAGAAGATTCATCACATCCTGCACAGAAACCAACTCTGTGCATGGTGGCTTTATCAATGGTCAGGTGATGATGGTTTCCCACCTACAGCAGCATAAGCAAAGTAGTTCTATGAAACATACAGGAAACATATAGATGTAAGTAAAGACACTGCTGCAGCCCAAAAGCTACAGCACAGCTACACAGTTTCTTCTATAAGCTAAGCAGGGTGTCTGCTGAGATTTTGAGCAGGAGCTAAAATTTGAGCCTAGCAGCACATTCAAGTTACCCAGTGTATTCTCTTCAAACAAGACTCATATTCAAATCATATTCATATACCCAATAAAAAGAGACATAAAAGATGCAGTAAAATTTATATTTAAGATAGCTGGTTCTTTCAAATTAATCTTTCTGTAACAAAATCCATTTAGAATATAATTCTGGGTGAAACTGCCTTCATAAAACCAGTAACACAACCATAATCTTTTATTGTATTAATGTTTCTGATATGGGATACAAGGATTGCCATCAACCTTTTTAATATGTAATAACGTTTCTGTAGAAAGAAGCCTTCTCAAATTGGATTTATCTCTAAAATAACACCTGTACAAATAGTTTAGTGGCAGTGTGATGATAAAGTGACCTATCAGATAGGATGTGTAAATTCAGTCAATTGGAGAGTAACAAGCAAAACATTGACCTCATATTTAAAAGAATATATAACCTAATTAAAATGTAATAACTAAAATCCCTATATTATTCACAGTGTTATGGCAGAGAGTTTCAGTCATTCGTTCACACAGTAATTGCTACTCAACCTCCTTGCACACAATGCAATTTGCTTTTTTATTATTTGAAATACATGGCAGCCATAGCTTTTAAAAAAATACACATTTGAACTTTTCTGAATGAATGTTTTGATAAAGTGTTGATATACTTTTAGATGTTAACTACAAAGCTCCAAGAATCTCATATATGCTGATGCACAAAGTCGTGTCACGTTTCAATACTCTTTACCCATTCTATCCTATTTGTGTCACAGGGAGAGATAAAGAGGAAAAAATACAACATAATTCTTATGTTAAGTGATATCTGTATCTGGCAAAAGGATATTTGATATTGTGCTGTCAAATCACAGACATTATATTTCAAAAGCTCAGTTTCATTTGTCTATCTAAAATTCATAAAATTCATCATAAATGACCTAATTTTTCCTTGTTTCAGACAGAAAACAATGCAAAGCTCTAATTTTGCAATTGTTAACAGCTAAGATGATAAAGGAACTTAGAATCATATCCAGCTTACTGAAGTACCTCTAGTTTTCCATCCTAAAAAAAAAACCCCAAAAACCCCATGAAGTTGTGGTTTTAAAGGTTTTTCTGGTTTCACGTTCCTTCATGCCATTTTCATACAGAGCCCAGACCACAAAGGATGCTACTACTCCATCCTGCGCTCCCAGTCACGCTCAGCTTGCCAGTGGAGATGGCATGGTGCCATGCTTATCCAAAGCTCAATCCAATTCAATGATATTGTGAATGCAGCCTGTATAAAACTAGAGGTAAGCCCTATCCTTCACCTGCTCAGATACGACCTTTAAAGATCTCTGTATACATCAAGATGCCACAAAGGTAGGACCCAATATCAAATATTTACAATCTCAGACCCTGCTGATATAAAAAGGAGATGATGAGGCCTGAAAAGTGCAAGATTGCTTGTTGCTACCAAGGCTTTGTCTGGCAATACAACTCCCAGATCTCTCATCTGACTGAAAACCATCCAGAGAGGCAGAGGTACTTTCTCCTCTCTGAATGTCACTGGCTAGCTTTTCTCCAGACACAAATGCTACCCAGCATTTGTAGGGCACTGTCTTGAGAACAAGCAGATATTAGATACTTCTGTTGTTCAATACGCTTACAAAGGGTGCCTAGCTATGGCGCTGGGTGGTGAGTAACAGCCCGTCCAATGCACAATAAAGTCTGCCTTAAAAGCTATGGGCCTGAGTCTAATGTCTGACCTCATAACTAACCCTGCTTTGAGGAAGGGGTAGGACTAGATGACCTCCAACATCGCTTCTGGCCTAAATTATCTAGGAACTCTTCAGTTTTAGAGCTTTACCATTTATAATTCTCAGGGCAGGGAATCCCAGTTTTCTCAGGCATTATTACAAAATAATTACTTGCTACTCACCAGATATTGATGTCTGCATAGAATTTATAATTTAGCAATTAACTTTCAGTTATGCAAATGCAGATCTTGTATAAGTGAGCAGGTTACCTCTATCAGAAGAATAAATATGAGCCTTAAGATAATGACAGATTAGTATGTTCTATGAACAAATATCCCTCAATTTGGTACAGAACTTTGGAAGCCCTTCAGGACAAGAAGTGCTACACAGACAAATGTATTTTATTTTGCAGCTGATCTTCTTAAAGTATTCCAATAAATGGCTGCACAGTGTATGGTTTCAGACTACAGAGTCCAAACACTTCAGCAAAGGAAAATAAAAAAAGAAAGTACTAAAAAAAAAATAAAAATTTAGAAGTTTTGTGAGATAGTTTGGAATGAAAAAAGCCTTGATAACATTCACTAAGTGCTTCTCATACCCCTTCTGGCTTACAGGAATCTTACATCTTCATGACAGTAAAATATGATTAAGAAGTGACAAAAAATAATAGATATTTGAATATTAAAATAAATATATCTCACGTGCTTGTTAGAGCTAGAATTTATGGAGTTTAAGTATATACAAATGTAAAGGATGAATTAATGCCCACAACAGGAGGGGTATTCTGCCACATAGGCAACATATGTAAAACAAATTAAAATATATAAACAATGCATTCTGAGTTATGTGAGCATTTGTGTGTGCTGAGTTGTTTGGAACGCAGAGGATAGAAGATGAATATTTCACTACATAAAATATATTTTATAAACATGCCTTTAATACTAAAGTGCTAGGCATCCATTCTGCACCTCTTTTCAGTATACATAAGCCTCATGAATATAATGCAATTTTCCAATTTTTATATCTACCAACTGCACAAATAACTAATAAAAGCTATAGAAATAAAAATGTTGTTTTCACAAACAGCTTTTAATCCTGCACGCACAGACAAAGCGTAGGATAGCTCTCTTTTTCTTCTTTCTTTATGTGCCTAAATGGTGAAGGAAAAAAAAATCATAATCCTTCAAACATAGCCAGTTGCCTTGATACTTAAATACTAAATAAATCTGGGAAACTGATTTTGATCTACTAAGGAGATCATCTTCACTATTTCACCCCCAAGAAAGCCAAGAGTATTTAATCTGCACTTGGAAGAAATCTGCAAGAGAAAAGATTCCTTAAGCTTTGCTCGGTTTATATTAAAAATGTTTACTATGTGGCAACTGATAGCTCTGCTCCTTCCTTTGCCTCACTAGAAGTGACCTCAGCTCTCTGGAGCAAACACTTAAGTCTTTCTGCTTATAGGTAGAGTATTTATTTTTCATTTCTCCACTGAAGCCATCAGAAGCACCAACTAGGCTTTTAACTTGGTTGCCTTGCTTCTGTATTTGACAGTTTTTAAGCCATGCTGGGACAAACGGGATGCTATTAGTTATAATGGGACTGTTTGCAAGGAGCACTTCTCTCAGGAGGAGAAACACAGTATCTAAGCAAGTTGGAGATGCAGCCAAGAAACCTAGAGATCGTTCTATGCAGCCGAGGTGAGTTTTTTCTGAAACCCCCCCCCCCAAAATGACAACAAAATCTGTGCATAGGACATTTAAAGGGCAATTTGCTACAGTTCTGTGCAATTTGTTCTTTCTTTGCAACACTGAAAATACAGCATGAGTAGCTGATAACTATCTCTAAACATATCAAATAGACATCAAGGAAATTTTACTTTTCTGTTTTCTATCCAGATTATTGATTAGCATTATTTACCCTCAGTGTTCAAGTAAAATTATAACTTTGGTTACTGTACTCTACCTGTTTCCGTAATTTCATTGGGATATCACAGAATCACAGAATGTTGGGGATTGGAAGGGACCTTGAAAGATCATCTAGTCCAATCCCTCTGCCGGAGCAAAGTGTATATATACTTATATAGTATAGGATATAGTATAATTTTTATACTTATATAGTATATGATATAGTATAATTTTTCATTTCTTATCCATAGTTGAACTGTTACCAAATTCTAACGAACATGTTAGAAACACATGTTAATTAAATTAGGCTTTCCTTTCGACAACAATGATTTCTCCAAAGCTGTGAAACCAAGCAGCATACAGTAGCCTTTTCCACTGCACAGCAATATTTCATCAGTTCAGAGCATAGAGTGAGAAGTACTGCCCTAACTTAAACTACAGAGGATTGCCATAATACTCCACCCTATATTCCATGACTAGCTAACAAAAGAACACCTTGCAACACCAAAATGTTAGTTGACGGTCTCTCACCTGAGGACTGATGCAGTTTGACTCTACCGAAGTAGTTTATGAGATCTCCACGGGTCTTAATCAACCATAGTGAACTTTGCAACAGCTTCAGGTTTCAGAGTAAATACGTATGCGGGAATACGTTTAATCAGGCATAGTGCATATCCAATTTACTGTAATAACTTCTGTAAGCGGTTAGGAAGTTTCTGCAAAAATCCTTCTTACATGGATATCACTCACTGGAAAACCTATCCCAGAGTTAATGACATCACCTTTCTCCTCAAGGTACTAATCAGTAAACTGAAGACACTTAAATGCATTTTCCACCATTTATACCTGCTCCTTATTCTGAATGAAACAATTTACTAATTTTAATTATTTCCTAGGCTGGAATGAAGTTACCTAATTCAAGTAAGGGATCAGTAGCGGTAGGCCTGTGAAACAGTATCTTTCATAAACCTGTAATTTTTCGTCATAGGACAAAAAAAAATAGAAGCAACATGAAAAGAACAGACATCATCTTTTTCACTTCACTGTCATTTGTTCACATTTGAATGACATCCTGCCTCACATTTTGTTACATCTTTATCTCTAGCAATAAAATACATAAAATAAAATAAATAATTAAGATCTAGGGGCATATTCTGCAAATAACTTTAAAGAAGGCTTCCACAGGAACATTCACCTTACAAAATCAGATACATTATATACACCTTACTAGAATTTTTTTAAAATACATTGTTTTACCTCAGAAATGCTTACAAAAATCCTTAGTATAGCAGGGGAAACTGTAACTATAAAGGCTGAATAAACAGATGCAATTTTAAATGGAAGACAAGTATGTTAAATTATGTCAATTCTGCTGAATAAATATTACCCTTTACAAATCATCTCATACTTAAAACTTCCCATGCAGTAACACTTTTACATTAAGTAACAAGGATTTTTGGAATTTCATGGTAACTAGAAATACAAATACTGGCGAAAGTAGACTTTGCTTATCAAATTCTAATTCCCTGTGAAGATTGAAAGATTAGAAGGAATGGGGAAATTATCGTGTTTTAATAAGCACTGCCTTCATTTTATTTTAAGAAAATTTAATATGGTATGAAAATATTAAAAGTTGCAGGAGACACTTCAGTGTATCCACAAAGTTTGGTATCTGAGTGATCTCTCATATGTAATTAAGTCTTTTGATAAAGGATATGAACTACTGTTTGAAATTAAGGGGGGGCGTGACAAATTTTGATTCACTTTTTTCTTCAGCATATAAGCAATCAAAATTGTTACAGAATATATGACAAAAGATTCCAATGAAAAATCATAAAGCTGATAACCTCTACAGGCCCCTCTGAATTTGAATTAAGCAAAGCTGAAACTGCAAGCTAATGCTTGGGCATCAATATAGATTTTTTCATTTCCCCTTCAGCCATCTAGCTACATATGCAAGAGTAAGACGGCACATACATTGTTTAGGTGTCTGGTTCATAACCATCTCTGTAGAAGAACGTTGCAGAAACAATGAGCACAGACCTATTTACACAAGCGTAACATTTTCCATAGTTTAAGGCCCACCTAGTATTTCCTTCAAGCAACTGTTGCCCTCTCAGCTTTCACAAACAAAGTGACCTTGACTCTAATAACCTGTTCTCTAAATATGGAAGGTTTTCTCCATTTTAAAATCAATATTTCTGACTTATTTTGGAACAAAAAAAAAGGCTCAAACATTCGCAGGACACAATGAAGATATATATGGATTGGCTTCATGATAAAGAATCAATTAATAATGATCCAAGGGAGGCAGTAACAAGAAGCAATTTTACCCCTAGTTTGCAAAGAAGCCAACAAAAAGATGCACTGGATATAAAAATCTATGCCACTGTACTTCCCTCCCCCACCCAAATTCAACTATCTATTAACAATGCTGAATGGTGAGCAATGTCAACCTTCATTTCATATTCCTAACAAACTCCTATGCAGTGATTTTCTGTCTTAAGTCTAAAACATCTTTTCAGGTTTTTTTTTTGAAACAAGAAAACACATATTGCCATTATTTTCCTGTACTGTAATAAAATTACTCTGGAAAAAGAATATGTAAGGAGCAGAATTAATCAGATTCTGTTAACATTTTAACAAATTCATACTGTGTTTTCAGTTTTCAGCAGTAAAAAATGATCCCTGGCTTTCTGCTTTCAGTAATACTTTTTTTGTTCAAATGTAAGTGACTCTGCAATTTAAAAATAAAAGAAAATAGGGAAGAGGGAGATAAGACACCCAACTTTCTTTTCTATAACTGGTTGATTCTGGGCACACTATCTTGCATTGTAAAACTGTATGCTACAATTCCTCTATTAATTTCAGAGAGAAGTGATCTGTAACCCAGCATATACACATTTTGCCTTGCTTTATTAAATGGAAAGCAAAGAAATCAGACTAGTTTATATTTACAATGTGTTGAAAAGTTAATGGCACCAGGCTACATTAGGAATTGAGTTTTTCTCTCTGGTATTCCCAGTGGTTGAAACAAAAAGTCAGTTCTCTCATCTGTACTAATGTGTCTCTAGTTTTAAGAGAATCATCATCTTCTGGAACATCTAGGGTTTTGTGTTTGTGCATGCTGAATTTACAAAAATAACTTCAGGGTTATTCTTGAGGAAGTCATTCCACAAGAAGCTCAGAAATCCCTTGTGATTCCCAACAATTGGAAAAACACAGTATTTGAAGCGGTGCTACTTTTAGAATCAATAAATCACTATATTCTAGGTAAACATGTTATTTCTAAACTGTTATTTTCGAAATTTTTTTTGTTAATTTGTTCTTTGGATAATTGTCCTCTTATTATTGTTTCTAGCCCAAAATCACAGCCCAGTAATATTTTTCAGTACAAACTGATTTTGTTTTAATTAAAAAGAATGTGTTTTAATCATAATTACACCATTATATTTATTTCTTAGATAACAAAGCTATTGTCACCATTATTTGTCTGAAGAAGAGGGACTGCATCTTGATGCACTGTGGTCCTTTAGCTCACTTGTTCAATGCTCTGAAAAACCTGACTATTTGAAAACAAATTAAAACATATGGAGTCTAGATGCATTATGAATCTTACTCATTTGTCACACTTATGAATAACTTTACTCTTTCAACATCTACCTAAAAAAAAAAAATAATCTCATCTGCAGCTTTATAATTAACTGGAATAAATACAGAAGAGATTAATCTTTACTTTATATAGGTTCTGTAAAAATATACTAAAATGTTAAAAGTGTATATACTTTATATATTTTTAATTATATGAAAGATTAACTATCACCTTGTGTAGTTCAATCTACCCTAATCGCTCCAGAACATTTAAGAAGAAATACTTAAACCTTTTATTGCAGCTATTTTGTATGATATCTTATTTTACAGCATTTTAAAAGCAAGGCACAGTCTATTGATGCTGAGTTGATGAACCTGCTCTCCACTGGACTGTTAAAAACTGTAAAAAGAAACTAAAAATACAATGGGATTAGAAAACAAGCAATAAACCCTGACATTGATTGGCAGTCTGTCAAAATTATGGCTCCCTATTTACAGAATGCAGGAACCACACAGCCTTTTAAAAGGCATTTTACAGCAGAGAGACTACAAATGAGTTGGGAAGGACTTAGGTGCCATTGTGCAAGCTGTGTTTGAGAGAATGCAGAAACTGTTTCAGAGTTGAACATCTGGGACTCACTGCATGGCTTCCAATAACCAATGAGACAGCACAAGAAAAGGCAACGACTCCCAGATGTTGGACATCCGTCATTGGCCATAGAACTGGCAGATTACAGTAAGGCGGGAGTAGAAATATCTTTTAAGTTTAGTAGAATGAGTGAGAAAAGCTTTACATGGATAAGCAGACAAACATGCCTCCTCTGCCTAAATTTTCATTAAGGATAATGTTAAGATCCATGTCACACTGAAATCTTTGTGAAAGCAAAAGTCACTACTTTTCCATGAAAACTGATGAACTGCTTAGGAGAGGTACTTATTTAGAGTGAAATATTTAAGGCATGTGTGTAGCACCCAGTGCTAAGGGTCAGCTCTCAGGTTTTACAATCTTCAAGGAGACAGTGGGAGCATGAATCCTTTCTGCTCAAATCCTGTCATTGAATGAAGAGAGAATAAGGATAAATACAGTAACCTTAATTTCTTACATCCCATTTTTCCTTCAGCTTTTAGTACTATGACTGTGAACTGCTGCTAGATTAGTAAGATACCAGTATTGCTTTGTCTCTACCTATCCCAGCACGGAGGTGTTTCAATACAACTGGCAATGAGATGGACGATTATAGATCAATCAATACTACAGCACTGAAAACACTTCAAAAGTTTGTCCTGGAAATTGCAGAAATTATATTTTTACGGCACCTATAAATCTAAATCAGGTAATAATGACCCAAATATTACTCCAACTATCTGAACTTCCAACCTACAGACATAAACATGGACCACAACCTCAGACCTGAACACTTTCAAGAACACTCAGGTTTGTAATTAGTTCTTATATTTCAGTAAGGGCAAATGAGATATACTACATTATAAGAAGATTTCTGTTGGACAGAAAATTTTGCTTCTTTTTATCCTTATTGAAAAACTATATCTAAAATGAAAATAGACAGAGGCTACCTACAGGAATAATCCCCAGAAGCAAGGTTATCCTAATAAGCATTTCATAAGCAGGTCAAAATAGGAATGGAAGAAAGGACAGAAGAGACATGAATAACAAATTTTGTAAAAACTCTGTTCAATAAGAAAGGCTCAAGATACCTCACAGGTGGTATCCTGAACAAGTCCGTACATTCAGTCCTTAAGATCTTTTTAAAAATTGTCTTAGCAAGGGCTTTTAGTGAAAGAATATCAATGTTCAACATCAGTGTGTATTCCATCCTCAGTGAGTAGTCACTGCACAAGAGATAACTGACAGTTTAAAAAGAAAGCTTTCAATGGTTTCATTTTTCCCCAAAGCCCTAAATAGATCACACAGCAAAATCCTGAACTGACACTTCAGAGATGCTATGGAGACCATCATTTCCTTTTTCTTTTTGACACTAATATTTTTAATACAACTTTAAACTAAGAAAGTACTAAGTAGAGAATTACAAAAGCATCAATTATCTTAGGAAGACAAGCCTCTAACTTCTAGTGCATCCTACTGTTAATTTGGTATGATGTAGGAATTGGAGAAAAAAAGTAAAAAGAAGCTGAAAAGGTAAAGCCTTGTGTCTGAATTGTTATTCTATAGATTTTGCAGCAGTCAGGCAAAACACATCTGGTTTTATTTCCACCTTCAAGCATGAAAGATTATGTGAGACTGATATTGAAGATACAAGAATTATACCTTGAGAATGTATAAGCAAGAATGCAAGTGATTAAGGAAAAGATATCTTTAATGTGAAAAGATATCTTTAAAGACAATATATCTTTAAGGCCTCAAAAGGATAGGCAGATATTGTTCTCTTTTGTATTTGTTCTTAATGAGTATAAATATTATATATACGTATATACATACATATTTCTCAAGATCTGGTACTACCTTTCCATCTCTATACAAGCTATACCACTGACCTCTCACAAGCATTTCTGTGTCTTTTGTCATTTTGTGTCCAACCACACCATGTAATTCACTCACTTGCTGAAGCTGTGCTTGACACCACAGGGTACAAAATAACACGGAAAACATTATCTGTGGAAGAAGAGAAGATTGCCTGACGCTGTGAATACTCCTATGAACAGCAAAATCAGCTTTGCCCTTTCAAAAGTTAGATCAGCTGCCTGATTGATTGCCCTCCCCTTCTTTTTGTGGTCTTAGAAGAGTTCAAGAATTGGCCAAAAAATCAATATAACTCATGTAAGAAGCCCCTCCAAAAGGAGAAGAAATAAATGTGAGTTTAGTTTGGGAAACTATTCACCAGTGTCTGCTGGGTGCATCTTTGAAGTACCAGATGAAATGCAGGAAGCTTTGCTGAAAAAATACTCATTAAATTTTTTAGGCCAGAAAGGGAAGAAGTAAGGTCATGTTCTGCAAATATCCTATATACAGAGAAAGAAAAAAGCCACTCAAGTGTTGTGACACGGCACTGTGACATATTTCAATCATTTACAGGAAGCCCTCAGCAAAGAATGCAAACAGGAAAGTTCTTCCTCATGAATAAGCTTGCCTTTTAGCCAAAAAAAGATACCCAGCTGCCCCGTGTAAATTCTGCAGATGAAAAGGAATTGTGTTTCTAAACTCCCTGAAAGTCAAACCACTCCCATTGTACACAAATCTATAGATAGAATATTTCCTACCAAATATACAATCAGCTATCTTGCTCAGCTCTGATAAAGTGAGAGGATGCATATGGTAGTTCTGGATTCCTTAGTGCTACAGAAATTGTTTAGAAAGTTTACTCATCCTTGGTATAGAAAAGTAGCAAAGTATATTTTAGTTACTTGGATAGGAATTTACAAAGTTACAAATCAGAAACAAAAATTAGCATGTGATTCAAAAGAAGAGCTATTTACACAGTGTGTAATCTGAAGACTTTACAGCCCAGAGATTTTATTAGGAAAATTTGGAGGTGAAATAAAAGGTGACACATACACAAAACCCACAAAACACCCTAATAGCAAATGTAGTTGGAAAAGATAAAAAGCATTATCTCTCCAGGGAGAAATTTCTAATTGCTTATTTACCAGGAACTTGCATCTTTACTAAAGCATGGTGAAGTTAAGCTAGATGACCACTGGTCTGATTTACTACTACATTTCCTTGGTTTGATTATAAAACGTAACATAACGTAACATACGTGACCAAAACATCACTTTATAAAGAAAACTTCTACCTTATGAGTCTCTCTGTGCTTGCATGATGGAAATGAAAATGTAAATTATGTGCAGAGAATGACAGAAATCACTGAGAATCTCTTAGATTAATTCATGAAGTATCTGCTATTCTGTTTTGCTGAAGAGACACATGGGTGTGGGAAATTACTCTATCACACTCCAAATGAAAGCGTGACATCACGTACCTAAAGGACTGCATCACTGATGTGTTTATCAAGAAACCTGCTACCAGGTGTAAAGACAATAGGATGACTGCAATATACAGGTGGTGAACCTGAATCTGCAGATACAGAAACAGCCAATGTTTCTAACATTTTTGGTCATGTCATCATATATAGGACCAACATATTTCTACATAATCAGTAACAAAAAGTGGTCATGACCCAAATATTCTATGCATTTTTCAAATAAAATGAAAAAATGTCTTCTTCCCTCTACAGAGCATGCATTCTCAATTTGTATCATAGTTGTTAATGGTTTTTTTATGCTTTGATAGGTTATAAACTCTTACAGATTAATTTTAAGTTAGGAGTGCATTGGAGAAGCCTAATATATCTAGCTCCTTCTAAATTGCTCTTTGTCAGATATGATGGCTTTCTACTGTCTCCTCCCACACACTTTCCATCTCTCCTGAAAATTGCCTCATCTTTGAATAATTACCATTGTAATTACAACAAGAAAAATCAGTAGTAGAAGAAAAAAATCTTTGACACAAAGAGCATTATAATGGGACAAAAATATCCTGCTGTATCCAAAGATAATACAATGCTGCATTATTAATATTTCTGTTGATTATTGACTTCATGATAAGGTAAAAATCTAGATCTTTACACTTTATATGTGGTATTCCTTACAGTCTACAAAAAATAAAAACATCTAAAAGCTGGAAAGGTCATAGTCTTCCCAAAATACTTGGGGGGAAAAAAATTTGGTAAACATTTGGTTTTAGTAAAAACAGAGGTGAAATACTATTCAACTAGTGCTTAGCTGTGTGAGATTCAGTACTTCAAAAGGAGAGGATCTGAAGTATTTACCTGCTGGGTGTAATATTTGCTCTTTGTTTGGATGTTTCAGAGTGGCTCAATATACACATTGACAATCCATTGTTCTGCAAATACTGAACACACTGATTAGTCTCTTTGTTTGGATAAATGATCAATTCTACTTCTAAGAGCAGCATTAGATTTTTAAAGGCCATTATAAAATAAGGTGCTTAGAAGGAATGCTTCCTTTTAAACTCATTTAAAATCAGGGAAGAGAGCTCATGTCACTCAATGATTTCTAGTGAGCTTTCTGCCCCATGGCAGGATGAATTACCTCTCTGCTATTCCTGACAGATATTTGTCTAAACTGTTGTTAAAAGCTCCATTGATGAGGATTCCACGACTTCCTTAGACAATCTACTTCAGTTTTTCATTTACTGTTACATGTTTTTTTCCTAACACCTAACCCAAATCTCCCGTACTGTTACTTAAACTTCTTATCTTAACCACCCCAGACACAGAGTCCTCTCTTTTTCCTGCACATTTTTATGTAACTCAAAATTTTAGGTTATTTGCCACCATGTAGGTAACAGAATCGTGGTTCTTTCAAATCTTTCTTTATTCAAGGCCATGAAAACATAGAAGACAAGGTATAGGGCTAATACAGTTTTCCAAATCTGTTATTTGCTAAGGAACATGTCCTACCATTTGATATTTTCAGTACAGAGGCCAAGGACTTGGTGGAGGAAAGGGAGTGTCAGATCCCCACCTCTGCAGTTAAGATTCTGAAAAGCAGTGCCAAGGGCAGGAAGCAGAGTCTGCGGAGACGCACACATCATCCCTGCTTGTGTTCTGCCTAGCAGGTAGGTAGCTGGAGGCTCAGGTTCTATGGCTGTCAAACGGGGTACAGCTTATTTGCATTGAAAAGAGGAAAAAAAAAAAGGAACAGAGAAGATAAGAATTGTCTCGATCAAAATCTGCAGCAGAGTATCTGTATTATCCAATACCTTGTACTACAACCTTTTGCCACTCTCTGTCTGAAAGCAGGAGCGCTTAACCTACATCTAATGTGGGAATATGACAGACTGCCACAAAGAAAACCTCATATATCATCTGGTGAGAGCTTACCTTACAGATAAAATATGTTTGCAGAGTTTTAGATTTTACTCATAAACGTTTAGGATTAAATCCTAGTTTCACTGGTCTCTCAATGAGATTTTTACCAATGACCTAATAACAGTCACATTTCATGCTGCAGGGATATGAATTACAGGTGGAATTATGCTTTAAAAAGGGTATTTTTCACTGTTTCTTAAGATCTCCATATATATCACACTGTCCTTGCTATAGAGTCCTGATAGTTTGTAGGAGAACACTGATCACAACAGTTTAAAACCAACAGTTTTAAATATTTGAATATTATTTTCAGTGAAAGTAAGAGTTCTGTTTTATAACAGCATGCTTTAACAGCACTCAGATGATTCAAGGAAAAGTTAAATCCTCCAATTCTGGCATGAAATGGCTTCAAAATTTAGCAACTGCTGTATCTTAGTCTTCTGCTTTGTTATTAGTTTTCCAATATTTTTTTCCTCACCTAGATTACCTTCTATTATTTAGTTATAACTTCCTTCATAATTGCAATCAATGAATAGTAATCACTTAATAAACATATCCTGACAGGTCTATTTTTGCACTGGGAAAAGATTCATTCTCTTCATCATCACTTCAGTGACAATTTTCCTTCTTACCTGAAGTAGCAAAGTGAAATATAGTACCTGGTGTAGAGTTCTGCTCTGCTACATACAGCATTTGAGCAAGGCCAGACACCACTCTTTTCATTTTTATATTATTTGGATATAGATTTATTAAAATCTGTGTAACCTGGAATTTGCATTCACTGATTTTTATATGGAATTCTATTGCTGCACATAAATAAAAGCTGCTTTGCACAAACAGCTTGCTAATACTGAGCTAATAGTGGTATTTTGGGGACTTCGCAGAGTTCTTTCCTTAGAATAAGGGCAATGAGGAAAAAAACTGCATTTTTGTTAACTTTTTTGAGCTTAGATACTCAACACTGAAATGCCAAAGAGTGTGCATTCTGTCAACTATCTATAAAGGTCTAATTTGATATTAAATAGAATAAAATACCCTGAATTAACTTGAATACCTGCAGGTTGCTATAAAGATTTCTTTTCCACTGCCATGTGGATATAGCACATGAAACTGGTAAAGAAACATGAACAAAAGAAAATGTATTTTGGTTTGTATATAGAAACCTGGGATTTTTTTTTCACAAATTAGATCAATTTGTTCTAAGTAGGCTTGGCCTAAAGGCAGTGGAATCAAAGCAAGTTTTTCTACTGACTTCAAGAGATTTCAGACTAGGTGTAGCAATGAAAGGAAATTCAGAGTAAATAAACTCTCCTATGTATGAGATTCACATTTTTCTGCTTGAAGTCCATATGGAGAAATTCGCAAATGTTTTGGGAGGTAACCCTGTCCATTCATTGTGCTTGAAAATCTAATACGAGTATTCAAAAATTCAAACTATGTACAGCGAAGGGGGAGATTCAACCTCTGCTCATATGCTGTCTTACTCTGGTCTGGCCTGGCTTTGCCTTAGGACAAATAGACTGTCCAGTTTGCCAGGTAACTTCCAAACAGTACTAAACAAATGGCTTCGTATTTAAAAAAAATTAAAAAAGAAATAAAAATCAAGGTTTGAATACATCATATTTGCATTCCTGAATATTATTTTTTTAGGTGGAGCATCTTGAGCAACTCATCCTTGTTCCAAAGTATCAGTCCACTCTAAGGACAAATTTTCCAGTGGTAACTTCTAGGTTTTTTTGTACAAATACTGACAAAAATTAGTTCTATGATCCTTACCCTCCAAACTCCCTCTCTGTTTCAACCCCACATAACACAAACCAGTGGGATCAAGCTGAGCTGTCCCTCTGAACTGAATTCTGGCATCACGCTTTTTGCTTTTGTAAATGGCCTCACAATCAAGCCTCATTATATGAGTATATGAAAACTCTGACTAATACAGGCCTGTCACAGGAATATATATCTGCCTACATAAAACAGGCAACTCATGACTGCATAAATTTAAATATACAATAACTACAAGGACGAACCTAATTTTTTTGCACTGGTCTCATCTTTGCTGCAGGCAGACCCACATTAGGTTTCAAGGAAATCTTTCTAATACATACCAAACAAAAAAAGCTTATGCATATTTTAATCACTTCAGCAGTATCAACTTATCTCTGAAAAGAAGAATTGATTATATACATCAATAATAGGGAAAATATTTATTTCACTGCTCTGAAAATTGGACTAAAAATCTCACTTCAGAGTTCAGTAGTTCAGCTTGTAATTTTTAGAATTCATAGTTCAGCTTGTAATTTTCAGAACTGTTTAAAGCTATGAGTACAAGGCATCTTTTTGTGTGCACAGTAATGAAGATTTTAAATACACTAATTATCTCTAAACATAGGCATATTAAAAAAAGATTACAAAGCAAAACAATTTTTGCACAAAGCAGTAACTTAAAATAAGCACTTATACAATTAATGCAAAAAAAAATATATATACTTGGCATTTTGTAAGGATCTAGGAAGAACTTAATATGAAAACAAAATGCCTGGATTAATCTAGCAGAGATATGTTGATATGATGGAAGTCAGAAAGCAATTGTGAAAAAACACTCTGCATCTATGCTGGTGACAAAGTGTTCAGTCATAAAAGCTTTGATGTAAATCATATTAGCATAGTGTGGTGGAAGCATGCAGCACCACAACATCAAAGGATATGCCCCATTTTATTTTTTTCTTCTCTCCAAAAAGAGCATACTTTTAGTTTCCAACACATGTGTGTATCAGAAATGGTTTGTATATCCAGGGAGAAATCAGAGGGGAATGAAAAAGAAAAACAGCTTGAGGGATGCAAGAATCTCACCATACTTTTAAGTAAAGAAATAACAATTCACTTGTAATAGGACTGTCCCGTTAGGGTCCCTGATTGCCATGAAAATCTCAATTGACCTACTCCTTTTCTTTGTTAAATTTCTTTGTTTCACTTTAAGAAAATTAAAACAATATGACCTTGGATTTGGATTCACTAGGTTTCTTCTAAGGTATACCTCTCAGTCCTCCAAAAATTCTTTGGAGAAAAATACTCTAACCTGAATCTCACATTGTCTCAGCAGTTGGATACTCTTGTTCCGGAGAGTTTTGCTCAGGCTTCTCAGAAGCGATGTGACCACTCAGAATTTCCCATTTTTGACTACAGCATAGAGAAAATAACAATATTTTCCTTTGTTTTCAGTAACTTCACAAAATGATCCAAATACCTGACTGCTTGTAGAGACAAAATAATGAATTTCATTTAGGAACAATTAATTCCTCTTCAGAATAACTTTTCAAATACGGTAACTGAGAGGTTAAAACATCATAGCTTTGTGTAAGTATAACCTTTTTGAACTTCCCAGGCTGACACATCACAGCTGAGATACAATCGTGTTAGTCGCGGCACTCTGCGTGATGCCAATACTGGAGTGAGCAGCATGCTATTAGGAAAGGGTACAGCAGCATGCTGCACTACTGATGGGGCCCTCCCATGCTGGGATTGTCTATATGCAAACACCATGCCCACTGTCACAGCACAACACAGGAGAATGCCAGGGAGCTATTTCTGTAACACCAGGAACACTTATTCCTTCACAACTTGACCCCTGCTCTGTGTGGTGATGGTGGTGATGTGTTTCAGATGTGATGTATAATAGCAGGAGAGCGCTGATGCATCAGACCAGGAAATTAAAAAAGATGCCATTCACACAAAGGAATGTTTAGTTAAGTTTGAAAATCTTGGCTCAGATGATACCATGATGGACCATTTATTACATCTTTATTTACTAAAGTTCATTTGCTGTGGAATTTTTTTTTTCCTCGCTACAAATCAGTTTGTTACTGATTGCAATTGATTCCAAGAGCTCACCTGCTTTCACCCAACACATTTTGAGTCAGAGATAATATTTGAAAGCACTAGGGTCCTTAAAGGAACAGCCTGTTACAATACACAACAGTAACTATGTTTCTACGATTTATGAAAAGAAAGCAATATGTGCCTGTTTCGGTGCCTGTCGTTTGCCTACCAATGGTGCAGTGCTCCCCATTCCAGCCCTCTCTGCATTCACATTTCCCATCTTTACAAGTTCCGTGCTCGGTACAACGGGGATGGCACACACGCTGGTCACACGCCACTCCTGTCCACCCTTCTTCACAGCGACATGCTCCGCCAATGCACACGCCGTGAGTACCACAGTCTACAGAGCACACTTCTAGGAGGAGAAAAGAATAAAGGTTATAGCTAGCTCGTGCCAGCAGCCATGGGGCAGAAGCAGCAATCTTAGCCATCAAGGGAAAAGTGAGTAGGACAGGTATGCTTTTGCTGAAAACTATATGCTGTCAAAAGCTGTTCATGTTATGATCAAAACTAGCATTTAACTTTTGCTTAAAAACAAACTAATCTATATTTAAAAGTTGTTTAAGAAAAATCTGCTAACGTATGCTGGACAGACTGCTGTATTGCTGCATTCTCTATTCAGATACACCCAAGTTTGAGAGGTAGCTTCCTCAACACCTCTCAGCAGTGCAGAAGGGGAGCACATAGCTCTGTTTTACTCAAACCTGGACCTTTGGTGATTTTGATACAGACTACAATTTGCCAAGAATGACACTAAAACTCACCTAAAACCCATTCAGCAGAGAATGGTGACAATTCAGGGTCACTTAGACTCTTGGAGTGACAACTAAAAGACATGTTTAAGGAAGAGATTTTGGAATCTTGTTACTAACATGGTCAGTTATCCTGTGTCTCACCCCAAAAATTCTTCTACTGCTCTCTGCCAACTGAAGCTGTAGAAGAGCAGAGGGGTCTTTTGCCTTGTGCATCATCAAAGAAACCGACAGTGAAACTCATTCATGAATTTTTCTGCCTGGTGATGCATGAAGCAGAAAAAACACATATGATATTCATTTCACTGGTGGGGTATTCTAAGTCATGAATCTTGAGAAATAACTGACTAAGTGCAAAAACTTTAATTAGTACTTTGAGAGACTTGCTTATGGCCTACAGCTTTGTCTCAAGGTTCAGCTTACAATATAAATGCAAAATTCCCAGTATTTTTTCCCCACAAATAGAATATTTGCTATCTTGTCATTTTTTTTTCTCTTTAGCTCCTTCTGTTAGAATAATCAAGTTTTACAACTGTAACTTTGGATAGGATGAAATTTTTCAGCCTACACATTTGTGCCTGCTGTTTAGTGTCTCTTGCGCTAAAACCATTTTTTTGGCAAATATTCCATGTACAACTGAAAAGAGTAAAATATCCTTTATTTGAAAATAGATTTTTCTCTTTTGTCATGTTTTTCATAAATGAGTAGCATTTTAACATGCAGTAAACTCCAAAAATGTACTTAACTGTAGTGTTTTCCATTCCCCAAATGTTATAAACATATTTATAAATTATGGAAATTTTTATTTACAAATGTGAAGCACTTAAGTAACTTTTTCAGTCCAGAGGATGGTCAGTATCAGAACAAAATACAAACTCCTAACCTGCATCCCCCCTCACCCCCCAGCTGGGAGTCCCAAATTAAGAATGTCACAAAAATGGTATCGAAGAAAGATACGCACTTCTTCCCATCATAACTAAACAGGACCGAACGTGTTCCAAAGACAATTTTCTAAATGATTTGTATTTCAAACTTGCCATAGATATTAACATTTTAATTAAATAGGATCATTATTGCAAAATCAGGAAAAAATATTCTTCTTACCAACGGAGCAGTCGGGACCCATCCAGTTGGGGTCACAGCTACAAAGACCTGTGTCAGACAGGTAGGTACCATGCCCACTGCACTGGTCTGGACACTGGGCTCTGGGAAGCTCACAATTTATTCCACCCCAACCCGGGCTGCAGAGACATTCTCCATTCACACAGACTCCGTGGCTGGAGCAGGTTGGATCTAAGCAATCCACTAAAGAACAAAACCAATGTACAGAAAAGTCAGGTCACACAATATAATGTTTGGAAAACATGTAGATGTGTGCTCTGAAAAGTTTATATCACTGGCATAAAGCAAGCATGCTGATGTAGTTCTTCAAGTCATATTAACACCTGGTCTCAGAATGGGAAAGAGCAAAGTAATTTGTGCTTTATATTAGCTCCAAATAAAACAGGGTGTGAGAGAACAGTGCAAGCTTACTTCAGGAATGCTGTAGTGAAGAAGCACAAGGACTTAAAAATAACAAATACATATAATAAGAGTTCCACACATAGGCCTTCACCTAGGGACGTTTCTTCTGAAATACATTGAAGTTCCAATGACTCGTGTACTATATTTAAATAACAAAATAAAAAAAATAACTTAATAAATTGCACATTTTGAAGGATACTTTTCTTTGGAGTATCTTCATCAATACTGCTATTATTACAATTGAAATGCTAGAGCATTGTGAAAACATTATGATATCCACTTTAAGTACCCAGAAGTCAAAGTATCAGTGGCTTTCAGCTTCACTTAGACTCCTATATTATTCTGAACATTTGATTCATGCTCCATTAGTATCTGAGCTGTGAAGCTGAGAATTCTAGTTACTTCAACCCATATTCTAACCAGTAAATAATTCCTCTTAAAGAAATATAGAAAAACAGAGACAGATATAGATTTTGTCTTTTCTCAATCCAGAAACAACAGAATAAAAAAGTGAAAATAGTTATGATGGAAAATTATCCAATGAAATTTCAGTTGCTATTTTAATCCTGATAAATAAGGAATGTTATGAGCTGTCTTTCAAATAAATGCTATCAGTAACGTTATAGTTTCGCAGATTTTTATCTTATATCATGAATTTGTATAAGTATACTATGCTCTACTGCAAATATCAATATGGAGGTTTTACCAGCTGCCTTTTGCTGTGGATTGAGGGCCAAGGTCAAATTCATGTCCTAAATCAAATGAATTCATCTCATGACTGGTATATATTAGCTCACAACAGAAGGATGAAGAATGATTGGCATTCTCTCCTGCAGCTCTAGGAAGATCTGAGTTTATAATAAAAGCGATTTATCTCTCATCTTTTCCAAATCGATCCTTCTAAATTAAGGCAGAGACATTTTCACTCTACCTTATGTGAACAATACTTGATCTTTCAAATCTCAACTTTTCTATAAACCTAGAGTCTTGTCAAATTATTTTATGTAGTTGCAGAACATTTAAAGTAAGTACATAGATTAGATACAACACAGGTGATTGAGGCAGGCACATTTAGAGATGCAATAACATGAGTTATCAGAATACTTTTGATTTTAATTCAGATTATAGTAGTACAGGAATAAATTACTATAAAATTTCTTTACTAAGATTTCCATTTTAATGATGACACTAGCTAGAGTTTTTTTCTTTTCTTTAAGATTTAATACTTAGTTAATTGACATGAAAATATTATAATGTGGTTTTATTTATAGGCAAACCAAGATTGTTTTGTCGTTCAGTTCGGGTAAGATTTTATAAATTCATAAAATGTTCTAAAATTATACAGAACGCTTGCCCTATACTGTTATTCCTTCTTGGTGCTTAACAAAATTAACAAAGTTTAGAATATGTCTTTCATACTATTTCTGTTGAACCCAAAAGACACAGAGCTGTGATAAAACAATCTGACTGAATAAAGAAATAAAGAACACAAAGATTTACATTAATTTACTGTTATGATGAAGGTTACTTTTTCCCCCTTATATTTGGGCTATTCTATTTTTTTTAGATGATGATCTTTTAATGTAAAATTTAAAAGGGTAACATGTGTATAACATTGCATGCGGCAGGGCAGCTAACGTCAGGAGATACTGATGAGTCCTAATGTACTCTCCATGTCAGAAATGCATCATCTTCCTTCCCAAATGAAAGTACTAATGAAAGCAATGTGAAGCATATGAAAAACACCACCTTCTGCTAGATAAATTAACTATCTTTCCTCTATCCTGAATCACAGTATGCATGCTGCTGAGACTTATTTCTAGAGAATAATACTCCTAAACCCCCAATCTCCCTTGTTTTATAGAATAACACACTAACCACCTTTGTACTTTGTTCTAGACAAATATACCTTATAGCTGTTTTATTCTATCATATGGGTAAGTAATAGCTTTCAAAGTTTAAATTGAAGAGAGTTTTTACTTTGAACTCAAATCTTGTTCTATTTTAATACATGCTCTTAAAGTTATCATCTCGGGCCAGATCCTCAGCTGCTAAAATTAGCATAACATGATTACCTGCAATGAACTGCACTGACTTATGCTGCAAAGGTTCTGTCCTCAAGTCTTTAGAAGGTTTTACAATGGTAATGGTAATAAGGATTTATAAATGGAACTTCTTTAGTGTTTAAACAAAGGAGAACGTGCCTTAGCAAGTAAGTACATTAGACTTGGAACTCACAGCCCCTTGGCAGCTCAGATCATTAGAGCTCATTTAGTATTGGGCCCTCTGTAGATCTGACAGAAAAGGTACTGAAAGCAATTTATATCCCTAAGGACAAAAAAGGAGGTCAAGGAGTTTTATGAACAATACGTACCGTAAAGCCCCCAAAGAGCCATGAATTACACTTATGAACTTAAATGGCATTGAAAAATGACTCAACCATGAAGCTGACAAGAAAACCACCCTTAACTTAACCTGATTTGGCAATTTCACTTGTCTCCCCCCAAACCAGATTGAATGAAACCTGACAAATATGCCACTTCATCTTGTGTGCAAATTTGTTAATAGAACAACAATGTTTATGCTGCAAAAATTGTGCATCACAAATATTGATTTTGGTGCCACTTTCATTTCGGGTAAATTGTTTGAACAATATGACTGTGATGAATATTAGAAATAAAAAGTTAACAGGAAGAGAAAAATGCTGACCCACTTGTTCTAATTCAATATACTAGTTGGAAAATGGTGAATGAATTAACCTTCACCACTCCTTTTGGAGGCTCAAATCAATAGAGGAGATTTCATATATTATATATAAATACAGATATACTTATTTGTATCATTCTACCATTAGAATGGTAGAATTTTAATTAATGCAAAAACTTTTAAATAAGACCAGATGATTATCTGCAACTGGAGAGACACCACTTCATATCCCTTTTTCCCATAGCTCTTGAATTAATGTGAGAAATATGTACAGAAGAAAAGGAATTTTACAGTAGAAACATGATGGTTGGTTTTTATTTATTTTAAAATTAATTTATTGACTTATTGCTCAATGATGTATGCAAAAAGTTATTTTAACTTTTCTTGTCATGTTATTGGCCCCTTCCAAGCTTGCAGTCAATACCTCCTGCCTTTGTAATCCAGTTATCTTTTTAAGAAAAAACTTATACTTTCAAGCACAGTGTTGATTAAATAATGCATATCCTTTCACCTCACATAGTAATTCACATCCCCAAAAACTGTTGACTGACAATGTTTCATAGTGTTTCCAACTTGGAATGGTGTTAACATTAACACTTTTGCAAAAAGATACGCGCTAGGTTGTTCTATAAACTTCTCTGGAGTTTGAAATGTGTTTGTTTCAGCTATTTCAAACATTCACCTTAGGATAAGCTGAATTAGCTACTACAAGAGCCTATTTCCCTTATAGGAGTGCTTATAGGGGATTTGAGATGTCTAACCAAGATGTACCACAGCCATTCTAGACAACTGGAAGCAGAGAGAGAATTCCATGTAAGTAGTTGGAAATTACAGTCAAGATGAGGGAGGAACTACCTACAAGGTAAATTTTACAGAATCAAATTAAAGAAAGATAGTTTTAGGCCACCTACCATAGTCTCTCTAATAATACAAGCATTTATACAACAACACAAAACATGATAAAATGTATATAACCTAATTAGACTAAGCAAACAATTACAGTTAGTATGAGAAAGAGAGCTTCTGCATTCCTGGGGAATAGACTGGCTGTTGTAGAGCAGCCTAAAGACAAGTCTTTTCCATCTTTGATTTCAGTGAGAGTGCTAGCTATAGCAAATCATTTCAGGTCATTTTTGATTATTTCCTATAATCATACCCTCAAGAGTGAACAGAGAACTATCAATTCTAGCAGACAAAAAGGACATTACAGAATTTTCTGGATATAGCTTAAAATGGAACCCATTAAAAACAATGGAAAAACTCTACTGACTTCAATTGAGTTCTGGATTAGAGCTTTAATAGCTAACGCTGTGAACCTTTCCTGGAAGGAGATGACAGGAAGGAACTGAACAAACAGTTGCAGTGTTCGCAGTCCCTCTAGTGGGGATCCTTGCTTTTTTTTTGCTTTTAGCAAAGTAAGTTACTCGGACTAACGCCAGATCTTGTCCTAAAGGGATGACTGCAGTTCCTGCCCAAAGAATGAAATCCTTAGTGGTTTAGGATCCCACAGTTTTCTACCCTTTGTTTTCTAATGGGAGAAACAGCTATTTACTATAGGGTAAGATAAAAATTGAAACACAGAGTGAACAGCTCTGCACTGTACTCAAAATAGTCCATAGAGACTCTTTAGTCCTAAAACCATGCAGCTTCAGTCCTATCACTTTAGTCCTCAAACTGCTCCTCCTTCTGGAGGATTAAGAAACTCTGGAATGTCATCATAAAGTAACTTGAACTATTACTGCTCTGAGGATGTGCCAAGGTATGCTGAACTGCCTATTTAGCAATTGTCTGGGGAGTTACACTCCCTTTTAAAACCATACTAATATATTTTAAAAAAGAAATGCAGTCCAATTTATGTTGTGCATTCTAACAGAAAACACCGTGAATAAAAGCAGTATCAAGCTTTGCATGCGCTGTTGCGTTAAATTTGCTCATTCTACATACACAAGGAATTGGACACTTTCAACATGAAGGGCTTTTCTGCATTTAAAGGACAGTTATTGTCTGCGTGCGTCATACACCTTTCTTTAATCCCATGATTGCAGCTGACAGGAGTAATTTGCCCTATATTAAGTGTGTAAGTAACATGAATACTCAAGTCTTTCAAATTTGTTTCATCAACTTCTGTCTTACTAGTGACTGGTATGTTTGCTTTGTGTGGAGCTGCAGTTATAGTTTTGTCTACTGCTGCTCCTTTTTTCTCTCCATTTCACATCTAAAATGTTCAATAAATATAATCCATAAGAAAAGATTTATCTTCACTCTTCAACAAAGGAATTATTCAGGTTTACTTGTGGCAGATGTTCTTAATAATGCAAAACATTGTATACTGGAGACCAGAAGTTTTCTCTGAACTTTGATAGATCAGTAAAATTGTGATGGACTACATTTTTACCCCTCTTTCACAATTATCTACTACAGTACTTTTACATTTAAATTTTTATTCTGTTCTTTCCTTTTTTCCTACCCATTAAATAACTCCAAAACCCAGACAACAAATGCACAACATAGAAAGAAAATATCCTACCCTCTTCACAGTTTTCTCCTTTATAGCCAACAGAACAGACACAGTTCCCTTCAATGCAGGAACCATGACCTCCACATGAGGGATCAATACACTGGCTGATGGGTACATCACATTCTGGACCTTTCCAGCCACTGTAGCATAAGCAGGTGCCTTTAGAGTATTGACCATTGCCACTGCACAGAACCGGGCAGGCAGCTGGAAAATTGAACGAAAGAAAAACAGCATAGAGGGTCATACATGTATTAAAGTAAAAGTGCACTAAAAATCCACTATTAAATACTTATACATATATTCAAATATGTTAATTTACTGGGGAGGAAAAAAATTGAAGATAATTTTTAGTAGTTCAGTTCATTTCCCAAATAAATCATTTGATTACTATCTAATAAAGCACACGTGTTGAGCATTCTGAGAATACAATTACTATTCTTTGTAGATTTTTGAAGATGTTTGGGATAACTACTGAGGTCATGTGAACAGATTTGAGTCTGACATTACTCTGCTTTGTTCCAATAGGTAACATCCCATTTTCACAGATAGCAGAACATAAAACATTCAGTCCCCAGAACATTTTATTATATAACATGTTCCTCTTCCATAACACTTTTTTAATGTAATGTCCCAAAATTTTTTAAGACCCTTTGGCTTGTATTTTTCAGTGTAAGAATCTTGAACACAGGAAAAATACAAGCCTTCTTCTACACCAAATACACCTTGGCACCAATATCCCTACTGAACTCTGTTTTCCCGAATCCCAGAGTGATTGCTTTTACCCTGTGTGTATTTGCAAGAAAGCACCATTAACCCTTATCCCTCCCTCTTGTATTATTAAGGGGGTAAGACACATTCTGAGCAAATATTCATTTATGCTAATAAAGTGAAGCCTATGAATGGCAAAAGTAGTCAGCAGGTCTTGGATGCCAGGAATCAGATATTGTACATATGCAGAGCCATGGAAAGAAACAAGTGGTTTATTAAAAGGCAGTTGCACATAAATGATACACTAAGGCATATTCACACTCCTATATGCCCTCATCTCCCATGTAAACATGGCAGCCTGTGAACTTACGTGCCTGCCAAAGACTGAATGTGTGGTCACCAGCCAGAGAAATGTAAAAAATAACAGAAGAATAACAGAAAATGAGAGTAATGAAGTGAATCTTTGAAAAAAGGTACATTTTTGTGCTCTTCTCTCTGATGCAGTTTGATAAAGACAGAAAAGCATTTCCCTGTCTTTTCACCCTTCAAAGTAATTAGAAGCTAACAGCTAGTTTTACAGTGCCAGAAATATACTTAAAAGCTACTATTAATCATTAAAAGGTCCTAATGTCTTCTTGTTTCTGTTATCCCTTTAACCTGAATGATCAAGAAGAACCTTTGTAATTGACTTCCTACACAAAGAAATGTGTAATTGTCCAGTTATACAACTTCTCCACTTTTCAGTCCTGTAACCCTTATTAATCTTAGCTGTCCCATTGATCTGCTGCAAAAACACATTTCAAGATAGATTTTTTTCAAGAATTTTCTTATTTGAAAGAGGAAAAATTTGATCAGAAAAAAATATATTCAGACTTGTAACCTGAGATGTTAGATAAACTTCAGAGAATTATTTCAGTTAAGATTATGGTTGATGGGTCTTATGTCACACGTATAAAATTTTTTAGCCTATTTTTTTTACAGTAGAATAATAACAAAATCAATATGCTGAAGTTTGGGGTTTGTTTGCTACCCCTCCCCTGTCTTAGGGCCATATTCTCCATGGTTTGATAGCAATAGGACCTTCACTCTACTTAATTCCTGGTGTTCTTTCTTATTATGAGTTTTGTTCACTCCTTTTCTTCCCCACTCCAAAAACGAATACAAATCTGAATAAAATATAACTTCCAGAGGCACCTCTCTGATTTCAGTTGTGACATATGTTCAAAAGTGATGTACTGAGTTCAGTGAAAAAGTTTATGCTAAAGTTCTACCGGTTTTGCTTTTTGCATCTGGTTTCAGAATTAAGTTTACTGAACCAGTTGGATTTAATTACAATACAGACAAATATCCATGATGTCCATACTGCACTCTAAGCTTATTTTACATCTTTTTGCACATCAACATCAAATACCCTTTCCACGATATACAACACCCTGAACTGGTAGTAACAAGAATGCTGTATGACTAACTGTTCCTTCTGTCTGCATGCACTACACCATGGAATCTCAGTTACTCAGCATACAGTGCTTTTCACTGTCTAGTTATGCTAACTGCTTCTACTGCAAGTCACATAGGTCAGCCATAAAGAAAGGGATCAAACTAGGACCACTTCCACTCTTCAGCTATGAAGACCTGGAAACACAAACAGTTCCTTTGTCCATAACTCTCCGTTTCACTGCAATTTCAAGTCTTGTTTGGGCTGACATTGATAATTTTTTTCCAAACCACTGTACAAAGGTAATCACTTCAGTCCTGCTTTCTACACTTGCCATGGGGTAGAGGATCTGGAGATGAGTGATCAGAAGGCAGCTTGTCCTGAAGACCTGGTGTAATCATGAGTGTCAAGTTTCTTGCTACCACCTTCAACACCCTGACACTTTGTAGAGACACTGTTGCTTTATCTGGACCTCATCTTAACACAGAAATATCTCTCTCTAGAACAAGGCACCTCTCAGCTCCTATATGTGGTGGTTAAGCTTGCAGTCCCTTTGTTCAGGTCCACAGAAGGAAGTAATATTGTTAGATACAAATTCTCTACATGCTTCCAAGCCATTGCAGGGACTCAAAATTATCATTATTAATGGTTGCTCAATACGGACATGCCAGCATATGGCTTGCTTTTGCCCATCAACCTCCTCACCATGCTGTGATAAAGCTGCGTAGAAAGAGAAAGCTAAATGAATTAGTAGGCAGTAGATGGTTTCTTCAAACAAACCACATTTGTTCAAGTAGTTGTAAAGACAAAAAGTTATAATTGACTTACAAACTGGATACAAGTGAGGAATAGCTTTTTTTGTTTTGTTGTTTTACAGGTCAACATGGCATTTAACACCTGAAAGGATTTTGGTTCTGCAAACCTCTCCTCTGAAGTCAAAACTCAAATACAGGCAATAATGCTATTTGAACAGCACAGTTCCCTGCAAGAGGGACTGAGCAAAAATAAATCTATTATTAAAATAAATAGAAAACTAAAACACAACACGCAACTCAGATGTGACCACTCTAGACCTAGCTAGATAATACTGTGCCAGCCACCTGCTGTAAGATTGCTTCAGTCCTCGCCTTGCCCCTAAGTCTCATTAAGCAATGGGAAATTGTGGTCCAGCTAAAAGAGATTTTTATCTGCTATTTAAAACATGTTTATGGGAAAACCATTCTTAGCTCCCACTTTTGATCTGAATTTGCAGGGTTCAATTTTTGGGACATCAGAGACGGGCACAGCAGAAGAAAGATTAATAGATAGTTCTGGGTCTTGGGCTAAAGAGCTCCTACAGTAGTTTTTTAGTGTTCCCTTAGTCTGCTATGGTGCTTCAGGAATTTAAGCAAAGCTGAAAGCCATGTCACAGGTTTTGATTCCTCTCTTCACGCTTCTACCATGTCAGAGATCTTGCTATGGTTCCATTCAGTCCTTGTGAAGCTTGTTTATAAGTTGAACAGTAATCTGCTTTCAGTGGTCTGCCACTGCAGTATGCATTGCCAAGATGTTAGTGACACCAGAACTGACTTTGGACAAATGAGAGAATCTGTCATTTAATCCTAGGGATGAAATGAATACAGTTAAGATTAAGACACTTGCAACCTAAAGCCACAAATTTTAATCTACAAGCCTCTGCTGGGATTATTCTACAAACTACATAACAGGAATATCACTTTGAGAATAAGAAAAATGTCAGAGGTTCTCAGTCAGATTTTGGCATTCCCATGACTGCCACGTCACCAAGACTGCAGAAGAAATATGTAAGCAAGAATGCAAGCAAGTGTAGATTATAAGAAGCTGGTTTGTCACTGCTGTAATAAATAGCTCTTCATTAATGTTCCTGCTATGAGTTCATCAGCTAAGTGAGGAATAGAGAGAGAATCAACCTACTCTTCCATAGAAAACAGAAGCAGTCAGTTTAAAAAGAGGTCTGCTATGCTTATTTGCTAGACCATGTTGCTGCAAAGCAAGACCCAAAACAGTCCACTCTGATTTTACATCCAAGTGGCTTCAATTAACATGCAAACAACTCAAGAGTCATCTGGAGTGCTTGTTATCTAGGACTGCTTATTTTCCCTCTGTGAACTGGATGGCCTCTATTCCAGGACAGAGTTGACTGATCCAAGTCTGCTGAAGGAGTGTGAAGAAAGGTTGGTTTATGTAACGGAACAATCAAGTTAAGTTAGACAGATAAGTTGCATAAACACAACCGAGTATCACAGACCAGCACTATCAAAATGTGGATAGAGCTCTTCAGGAGTAGTTACAGCAACAATCAAGTTAAGTTAAGCACAAGGGTATATCTCCTGAGTGAAATCTGAATAAGCACAACAGGTATTAACCCTAACTGTGGCTTTGGTGATGTGATTCTGTCCTTCTCCTGTACAAAAACCAGAACAAAACCAGACTAAGTTCTTAGCATGGGGCTTAGCTGATCAACGGATACTACGGACAGAGCATCATAGAATCATAGAATGTTGTGAGTTGGAAGGGACCCACAAGGAGTCCAACTCTTGCCCTAGCATAGGACCACTGCAAGATTCACACCATGTGTCTGAGGGTACACGTTGTCCAAATGCTTCTGGAATATTGTCAGGCTTGGTGCCATGACCACCTTCCTGGGGAGCCTATTCCAGCGCTCTACCACCCTCTGGGTGAAGAACCTTTTCCTAATGTCCAAACTAAACTTGCCCTGGCACATCTTCCTGCTGTTTCCCCTGGTCCTATCATTGGTCACTAGAGAGAAGAGGCCAGGACCCACCCCTCCTCTTCCCCTTGTGAAGAAGTTCTAGACCGCAATGAGATCTCCTCTCAGTCTCCTCTTCTCCAGGCTGAACAAACCAAGTGACTTCAGCCTCTTCTCGTACAGCATCCCCTCTAAGCCCTTCACCAATTTAGTGGTCTCCTCTGGACACTCTCCAGTAGCTTTAGATCCTTTTCATACTGTGGTGCCCAAAACTGCACACAGTACTCAAGGTGAGGCCGCACCAGTGCAGAGTTGAGCAAGACCAGACCTTTAAGTCCTGTTGGCTGCATACATTTAAGAGCATGAATTGAGCAGGAGAGACCAGCCAAACTTCCCCCTAAAAGTTCCCTCTCTAAAGATTATCTTTGGATAGGTATTTTGGACTAATGTTAATATTCCCTGATGCATGAGGAAAGGTGATTTAATAAAAGCCTGTCACACGTGGACTAGGAGGGGAGATGGTGAGAGAGAATGCCCAAGTGGTCTGGCATCAAAAGCCACCATTTTGTCCAGTGACACAACACATAGCTATCCCAGCCGCAGTCTGTGTACACACTCCTTTCACCCACCCTTATGGGTGCACACATACATACTCACCAGAGGTGTTCTAGAGCATGGCAAGAAACCAGTAAAGGATATCTGAGGAGTCAAACTCTTGGAGGCTGTTGCAGAACTTGGTTTAGATACACAGCTGCTTGGTTGAGAGGCCTTCCCCTGCTACTTGAAGTTCCAAACAGGATTTGAAGGCAGAGTTCTGGCTTGGTTCCTCTTGCTGTAGAGCAAACATTAGCCTGGTGCAGAGAGAGTCCTGTACCACTAGGATCTAGGTTGTCAGTTCTCTACTGCAAACTTTTTTCAGTTCCTCTTCATAAAATAGACAAATTGGTATACTTCTCTTGAAAGTTATATGAGTTTCTGGGCACAAAGATATGCAGACTTGAAAGGTTTCTGAACTTTCATTTGCAATACTTCCCTGTCCTGGACCAGGTCATAAGCAATGCCCATATAGTGCTCTTATTTTGCAAGCAGCTCAGTTTTACATCCAAATGTACATTTTCAAATGGGGTATAAGAAAGATAGCTTCCTTTGTGCCATCTCCAGGCTTATTCAGAGCCCAGACAAACTGTCAGGATTCACCCCATATCAAGTCAAAATTTTTCAACATATGTACCACAGAATTTTGTGGCAAGATGCTCGTGGCTGGTTGGTAAGGGGAGTCACTGGTCTGGATGGCCAAATTTGCATCAAGCCTGTTGAGGTGCTGTTTGAGTATGGACCAGATTGGTTGCATCCATAATGCTTGCAAGCCCTGATCTTGTATATAAACCAGATTCTTCTTACCACAAGTTGGTGTGCATAAAACATGAGCTTGACTGCCTAGTCACAACGTAAGCAGTAAGAAAAATTAGGACTGAATGTTGAAGTGCAAGTTTAAGGCTGCACTAACCGAGCACTTATGATCTAAAGTGCCCTCACAGCCTAAGTACTGCTAACTGTTCAATCAAACAGTTTTAACAAGATTATCTGAAAAGCCAAAACTCATGGAAGAACATTCCCTGATTGAACACATAATTAGACAAATGAGTGGAATGAAAATCTACATAGGCTACTATACACAGAGAGACATCATCTACCGTAGGAAATCCTAACACAAGTTATCTCTAGAACCAAAATAATTTACTGGATAAGCATCAAAGACAGGTACAACAATTATCTGCTGTATGCCACCATCAGAACAGAAATCCTAGGTATGGAAGCCATTACAGCTTTACTTCCATAATACCACCTCTATACAAACACACCCACACATTCAGAAAGAAACATTATTAAGAGATACTATTTATACTCCTATGTAAGATATGTTCAGATGTTGTTGAACTGTTCAGAACTTTGTCAGACCTAAAAGAAATACAGATTATTTTTATCTGTAGATGTTCCTGTTTAGGAGGAGGAAGTGAGTTTCAGTCCTGAAACTTTTGCTAAAGAACACAGATCAAAAGAACTGTGCCTGACAGCATATGCATTTACAAAACTGCAAAAGGATCACCTGTTCATATTTTGTGCTTAAACCTACTTTAATTAGTTGGGTGCACATTCCCCTACTTATCTGCATGCGTATTAGTTTTCACTGCAGTTCATTTATGGATATGAAAATCTGAAATAATTTCTAATACCACTCCATGGTTTATGCTGTTTCACTTTTACTAGTTCATGCTATTTTTATGCTACTTTCCCAGTAAGAAGCTGCCCCACCCCTGGCAAACTTAGCTCCAAGAAAATCATTCGGGAATGGGAGACTGAATTAATCCAGGACCATTTTCTCTCATGTGTTCTTTATGCTTTACAAACATGATATTTGCATGATCATGTAGAATGGAGTTTGACTAGACTGCCTGCTCTTCAGAGATCAATAACTTGTCAGGCTGAAAAGTTCCTAAGAACAGTGATTTTTAGAAAGATCTAAAACATCTTTTAGGTTGCTCTAAGGCAGAAGTCATCTTGCAGAAATTCAACCAGAAGAATGAACAACACCGAATAACTGTTACTGACATGATACGTTTTATTAGTTACTTCATGAAACTGTTTACTTAGACTACAGAACACACAAATAATTTAAGTTATTTAATGGTAGTATTACTCTATGCTTGCAGGTATCAGGTCAGTATTAAAGTAGTCACGCTTGGCAATCCTTACTTCAGGTGCCCAAACCTGAGCCTTTCCCATCTCCCTTGTCTAGTTCTGTCAAACTGCATATTAGTAAGCAAGAAAGAGATTCACAGAAGAATTTCCAGAAGGACAAAAAACCCATCAGGTGTGTCAAATCTCTGACATTCAGAAACCAGTTGGGGAAAGCAGCACACGCTGACTTAAGCACTAAAGTATGGATGCTTTAATTAATCCTGGGTGAATTTAATTGCTTTAGTTAAGTGGGAATCAGGTTAAAAATGATGCAGAGCATGCTGGAGTGTGTTAAAAACATGACATATGAGTTGGATGAATCGATAAATTGAAAGCACACAGATGTTTTAATTAAACCCAGGAAAGTTAAAGAAGATCACCAGAGACTTTTAAGCCTATGATTAATTCAATTCATTTAAAATACCTGTAGAGATATGGGGATGCCTCCATTTTGGGAGTTATAGAAATTCTCAATCGGTAAGTACTTAAACTGTTCTACAAAAAAATGGCAGGATTTTTATAGAAGTGAATGAACAGCATTAATTGCACGATGAATATTTACATTCTTCTGAACACACAGCAAACTTTTGCTTTGGCCAAAATTTATCAAAAAGGTCATCGTTTTTCTCATTGCCTCCAGTGTGACCTTATCTCTGCAAAAGACAATACTTGCTGTTCCCTCCTCTACCATTCTACAAAGCATCTACTCCCATTAGATAACTGCTTTACTTACAAAATTACAAAAAAGCTATGTAAGAAATATGAATATGTCTTCCCACAATATCTAACAGCAATTTCCAGAACCACAGCAATTTAAAAAAATTATTTCTTTGGGGTTGGTCACTTGGTACAAGAACATTTTGCTTCATTAAGAGACCCTTATAATACTTTTAATAACAATAACAATGTAGTTTGTAAGAATAGGGAAAATAAAAATTAAGCAAATGTCAGAGATATTAAACTAATCTAATGGTGGATTGAAAGGGCTGAAGCCCCATTACTGCTAGTGTGAAGACAAGCTTAGACAATCTAGCTAACTCTCAACCAAGATCTAAGTCTTAGTTCTCTAAAGATACTAGAGTCCTGCACAGGGAGATAAAAAGGCCACTCTACTGTGTCACTGGAAAAGCCACAGATAAACCTAAAAAAGATTTTCAAGTGGTATGATACAAACTACAAATCGGAGACAGAGAGAAAAGAGGACACATGAGTTCATCTAGACACTTGAAAAATCAGTTAGCTATGCCAGGATTCAAATGTCTTGAGGACTTTCTCTTGGATTCTGGATTCAACACTTTGTCAGCCTGTTTGCTCCCCCTCCACTGCTGCAGAAGGTCTGCAACTATCACTACTTATTGGAGTTCTCCATGCAGTACAGTAAGATGATTTGCAAAACCGTAGATTGATTTGCAGCCAATCCAGGTAGGGTCCTTCCTATCTACTACAGCATTAAAAAGCACCACAGTTCAATTTCTTTTTCATATGCATCAATGCATTTAAGGAAATGGAAGTTACCCTGCAGTGCTTCTGGTTTACCACAGGAGAATGTGACTGATCAGTTTGCCATATATTTCGTGCCTTTTAAAATAAAGGCAAAAAACCCCCCAATAGATGGTGGATACAAATGTCCTGAAAACATTGCCTTGCAATCTAAACCTCTTTTTTTCTGTTGGAACTAGTAATACAGAATCAGAGCTATGAAATTGCTGGTTTAGGTATAAGCAATGAAGTTGATACAACTACAAGAACATGCAGAGAAATAAATTTTACATTCTACCAACAGATGGAAATAAACCAATGTTGAAATCGACTACTGTCATATACAAGCATGTAGATCTTCATTTGTATGTCCTGATAACTTCGTCACCAGAAAAACTTAGGAGGAAGGGAAAACTAAACTATTTCAGAGGTTTCAGTAGCTATCTCAGAGGAAAGAGCCAGTGAGGAATCAAACAGATGATGCTTCAAGCTCACAAAAAGCAGCAGTGAGGACAAACACCAAATACCAGAATTATCATTCCAAACATATGTGTTGTGATTCGTAACAGAGAAGGACTAACAGCATGAAGTAATTCGTGCATCTAAAAAATAAATTAAGAAGGGAAACATTTCTTCAACTATTTTTTGTTACATTTTACACCATTCTCAGAGAAAACTATTGCTTCTCTGGTAATAGTTTAGCTCTGGCTAAACAGCAGTGCAGTAGATGTAGGATTGCACCCACAGGTATTTAAAACCCAGGCTGCAGTAGTCTCATTTTAGTTACTACTATTTGCCTTACCAAATTTACCAGAAAATATTTTAATCATAACATGATTAATTGCATAGTTCCACGTTAGCTGCAGATATTTAAACATTTTTCTACATTTTAGTTAGAATTTATTTTGTTTGAGAAAGCAAAGGGGGATTACAGCTAATTGAATTTAATCTTGCCTAAATAGGGTCTAAACATAGGAAAAGGTCTAAACTACAGGTTCAAATCTAGATATAATGGAGATATGAAAAAAGCCATGCATGCTGAAATCCGAAACTGTGAGTCAGGGCTGTTTCTGTTATTCAGGGATGGCAAATGTGTAAGAGTCTCTTAACAGCTGTATTTCTATAACATGATTTACAATACTACTTAATCATAGTTGCTTCAATGACATTTACCATCATCACAAGGACTCCAAGATGATCCCAACACAACCGCAAAGACAAACTCTTAGAACTTAATGAAATAAACAAATACCAGTACAAGTCCATGGAGACAATACAATCTGAAAATAAAATGTAGATTGCAACACAATTAAATAAGCTAACCAATTAAACACAAAAACAAATTACAAAGCGTACATCACAGTGAGCACAATTCAGCTCAGCAGAGTGTAGTTAGAGCAGAGAGGCTCTTAGCCACCAATGGAAGTATTAAAAGATTGGAAGAAATTTTTGGCTTGCCAGAAACAAAGCTGCACAGTGGTTTGCATCCTGCTTGTATTTGTATGTATGTCCACCTCCTTACTGCACTGGGAACCTTTTGAAATATTCTATTTATTGGAATCTCATTGAAACAGAAAATACTTGTGCAAATAGATGTGCTGTTGCTGCACATGTATTAGAAGGGAAGAAAGATAAAGTGAAGTAACTGATAAAGAGCGAGTTTCGAAAGCAGCTATGAGAAATCAAATGAATGTTCCCAGCTTTTAATAAGTATGAAAATATTACTATAATGCTGTTGAAGAAAAATCCATTAATAATATTTACTTTATTTCCATATGCTTTCCATCTTGGACATAAGCAAAGCAAACGTCCTTATCATACTAAGCCAACAAAACTTGGTTCCAGTTTGTAGCTCAGCTACAATACTGCCTGGAGCTCTGTCTTTGGTCTTTGAATTTCAACAGGTTGGGCAATGAGTGATCAAATAAAGATGCACAAGTGTTCATCGAAATCAGAGACTCATGATTACTTACATGTCCCCTTCTTTTTACTTATGTTTTGTTCAGCAGTAGCATTAGCAACTTTTCACAGTTATTTCCTTCCTCCTTCATTATCAAATTCCTCAGTATTCCCCATTATTTTTCTTAATCTTTTTAGCTTTACCTTTGAAATTTTCTCCTACAGTAATAAGTCTACCTTCTTAGCTGCATCACTATCCTGCAAGCTCTTTCGGAAAAGGAGTCATACATAATTTCAAGTTCATACGCTGCAACATGAATTTAGAAACATATGAAAGGGCAATGCAATACACAGGCACAAATTTGGCTGTCAGTTTACTGGTGGTTCAATATAGAAAATAAATGCTAATTAAGCTGCTATACTAGATGCAAGTATTTGGTATATTTAACAACATTAAATATATATCATTAAAAATTTTAAAGCATTTTTGCTGCCCTGTAAAGGCACAACTATAACAAACAGATGGAAGGACGTGCTTCTAAACAGTAGGAGCATCCCCACTTGAAATTATTCAGGACAAGCTCTTCTGTAGATAAATTCTTTCTAACTCTGAATTCAATACTGGAATCAGCAGAAGCTATAAAATCTTTAGGAACAATTAGAAGTTAATATTTTGATTGTTGAAACCTGTATTTTTAAAGTCTGTTTTCTCAAATATTTACAATGCTAAAAGTAACTCCTGGGTCCTATTTCAACTTTGTAAATATTCCTTACAAAGAATGCAGAGGATATGAAGCACCAATTCCAGCTGGATGCAGGCTAAGGAGTAACCTGAGTGCTCTTATGTCACCACCCTGTAACTAATAGCACATGCCTTGCAAATTCTGCTAATCCTCACATTTAATCCTCAATATACTATAGGGACAGGTACATATTTTTAAAGGGTAATGAAATGTTAGGATGCTAAATGACTTGTGTTGTAAGAGAAATTTAACAAGGTATTTGCTGTAGAATTCTGGAGTTCAGATTCTCCAGGCCCCTGTTTTTACCTCTAATCTCCGACAGAATTAATGAGGATTGATGAGGAAAGTGCAGACTAGAAATGATGGTTCCTGTATTCTGTTCCTTGTTGCACTACTGATTATGCCTTGAGCCCCTTTTGGATCCATGACCACTAACAATCAGAAAAAATTCAGCCTGCGACCCCTTCAGTTCTTGGCTCTGGTTTAAATTGCCAATTAGAAAGAGTCAGAGTGCTGGATTTTGTGTTTGCTCTACTTGTCTACCTGACACTGGATCAAAGCTACTATCTCATTTCATGCAGGCAAGCTAGCAGCCGATAGATGGCAATGCCTGTCAATCATTGTCAAAATAGGTTATATGTCCATTTATTTATTCTGTAATTATTTTAGGCACAGTTAAAGGAACAAAACCCTTTCCAGAGTGTACTGCAGTTCTGTAAAAAGAAAACTGAGGGCAGACAGGCAAGCACTGTCCTGTACATAGAACTCATTAGAAGGCAAGCGAGGACATGATCAGTTTGCCAGAGATGAAAAACATCTGCTAATAAAATATGAGACTGGGAAAACAAGAAGAAAATTTGTAACAAAGGCATTTTAAGGTACTGAGTCAGAGAGGTGGGAACTGCTGGAGAGGAACATTGCCAAAGACAGCCTTGTCTGTTCAAGTATCAAAATAATGCTTCCACCCACTGAGAGAGAAGATTTGAATGACAAGCCAGGGCTGTGCTGCTCCTGCAGCACATACGTAAGTTGGCACACATACACACATAAACACACAAAACCCAGAAACAAACCCACCCAGGAAGAGAAGCTAAGAGAGAAGCTGAACACGCTGAATTTTGTCAGCTGCAAGAAAGAATGCAAGATATGTGTGGGTGACAAGTCATAAATGCCTTATTTCCAAAGAAAAGCACACTTTTTTTTTATGTAAGTGATGAGAGATGCTATGATTATGAACACATAAAATGCTTGTCAATAAAGCTGTTATTTCTCCAATTTCTCTTTTCTCTCCAACCCAGTACTTGTCAGCCCTCCTTGCATTCTTGATCTGTCACAGTGGACAATATCATCTTTCTACTTGTCATTCAGGTTCATAATCTGGATATTATTTTTAACTCATTCATTTCCTCGTCTTCATCAATTGACTTGGATATAGGCCTTGAAGCACTGCTAACAAAGTTTGCCGATTACACCAAATTGGGAGGTCCTGTGGACACTCTCGAGGGCAGAGAGACCCTGCAGAGAGATGTAGATAAATCAGAGAGTGAGGCAATCACCAACTCTATGAATTTTAATAAGGACAAGTGTCAGATTTTGCACCTGGTACACATATACAGACTGGGGAATGAGAGGCTGGAGAGCAGCCCTGCAGAGAGGGACTTGAGGGTTCTGGCTGATGGCAAGTTGAACGTGAGCCTACATGTGTCCTGGTAGCCAGGAGGGCCAACCGTGTCCTGGGTGCATCCAGCATTGCATTGTGAGCCAGCTGAGGGAGGTGATCAACCTGTTCTACTCTGCACTGGTGCAGCCTCACCTTGAGTCCTGTGTGCGGTTTTGGGCACCACAGTATGAAAAGGATCTAAAGCTACTGGAGAGTGTCCAGAGGAGACCACTAAATTGGTGAAGGGCTTAGAGGGGATGCTGTACGAGAAGAGGCTGAAGTCACTTGGTTTGTTTAGCCTGGAGAAGAGGAGACTGAGAGGAGATCTCATTGCGGTCTAGAACTTCTTCACAAGGGGAAGAGGAGGGGTGGGTCCTGGCCTCTTCTCTCTAGTGACCAATGATAGGACCAGGGGAAACAGCAGGAAGATGTGCCAGGGCAAGTTTAGTTTGGACATTAGGAAAAGGTTCTTCACCCAGAGGGTGGTGGAGCGCTGGAATAGGCTCCCCAGGGAGGTGGTCATGGCACCAAGCCTGACAATATTCCAGAAGCATTTGGACAACATGTGCCCTCAGACACATGGTGTGAATCTTGCAGTGGTCCTATGCTAGAGCAAGAGTTGGACTCAATGATCCTTGTGAGTCCCTTCCAACTCACAACATTCTATGATTCTATTATTACATTCAGGCTTTGACACAGTCTTACAGATTTATTCTGCACTGCATGTCTCTATTAGGATTCCTGCCCTAGCTTTCAGCAAAGATCCAATTAAATCAACACCTTTTTCTCCAACACTGATAAATTCAGTCTGCTTCAGTCATGTCTGTGTGCAACAGCTCCTCAAAAATCATGCTGTTAATCTAACCTTCAGTTACGTGGCTCTTCTTTCCCAGTCCTCTTTCAGGTCCTTTCTTCATGTCACATGGAACATGAACTTCATTTATAGACCTGCTACACCCCAGACCACTCACTGCTAGAATTCCGACTTCAGCCTCTCTATGACTTATAATGCTTTTGAAAGTCAAATTTTCTGACTTTCTGACTTCAGAGCTTTTCTGAGCTCTCTCATATGCTTGTCTCCTTTGGATGCCCCATTTGCCTTCCATTATCCACACAATGTTATCTATCTGCCCCATTATTCCTTTTAAAACTGCCTTTTCCACAATGTTCCCCAAAATGGACAACAGTTACACTGCTAGTGTGCTTATAACACTGCCTATCACATTTTTTCTTTATATCTCCACATCTGTCAATTGGTTCTCATTCATTCCCTTTCAACCTGTACTGAAATGGTAAATCCCTGGAGGTAGACACTGTTTTTATTTATTTGTTTTGCTTGTAAAGCACTAGCCACAATAGATTAGCTTTAACAAGTACTATTATTCATGACAATCTCTATAATGCCATAAAAATGGCTTTTTTCTTATACTATTATTCTTCTCCCACTCTTTTCTCTGCCAAACCAATCTGCTTTGGGTACCATCATGTTTAATGCAATCTACTTCACTTGTCTGATTTATAATCTGTTATTGCATAAATTTGGAGTGATTCACTTGAATAGCACAAGACACATTTGCCAGTTCGACTGTGCCACGGAAGACTCACACTGCTGCCTCGCCACAGGTCCCATCTCTTCTGTCAGGCTATGGACATATGTAGGACAGAGAAAGGAGAAAGGCTATTCAGTATCTCCTCTCACCTTTCCCTTCAACATCCAGGGAGCTTCTGTCTGCTTGCATTATTTTCAGTTCCTAAAGCTTCTAGCCAAGTTATGAAAGCAAATATTGTTTTCCCTATATAGAGAGGAAATTCTAACTCCTATATGTTACCAGCTTATGCTGGACACCATTCATTCATGTGGGCCACATGCTCTACAACAATGAATAACAATGAGTACTGAATTATCAGCAAGACGCACTCCGAAGTTCATGTTTTCCCCACTGCAATCACTCCCAGAACCTCTTATGCCACTAGGAGCATTCTGGACATGGCACTAAGAGAACAGTTTCCAGCAGAGTATTCAATGGACAAAAACCCATTACTTTATGCACTATTGCCCAAGCAATAAGCCTCTGAATAACCTCAGAGCAAGTAGAGTCCCAAACAACTGAAATTTGAATAACAACTGAGAAAAAGCAAAAGTTGCTACTTCTAGCAATTATATCTTACTTACCTAATAATTGTCAACTTTTTACATTTTTATACAGATATTAACAGCACACACATAACAAAGAAAAGGGAAGTGGTAGGAACTCTCATTGTGGTGTAGGCAATCATCAGAAACAGCTAATCCATTAGAATAAATTCAAAAAGAGATAGACTACACTTTACAGCTTAGTAGCTATTTCAAACTAAATAGATGTTGCAAAAGAAATAAAAAGAAGTTTTAAAAAAACCTACCCTTCTTTTTATACTTATTAAAGTGGCGCCGTCCTTTGCCAGTAAGCCAAAAACAAACAGAATGAAAATAAAATAATGAAAAACCCACACAAGCAGAACATGAAAAGAAACTGCGTATAACATAAATCTGAATCATTAGAGTTCTTAAAATCAGATTAAAAAGTCAAATGATCAAACATGGTACAAATTTCTGGTTTAAAAACTCCAAAACCTTTCAACCCATTTAGATTAAAATATTAAACATGTTCTTAATACATTACATAATCAACTAAAAGTTTCTGTTAAATGGCAGCTTCTTGGCAGCTAACATGAGCTATTTGACTCACTTTTTATTTTCCTTCTTTTACAAATTGGACATCATCTCTTAACAGGTTATGCTCATCATGTCAACATAGAAATCTTGTGTGATGGTACACTGTTTCACCTTTTCAGATCAGCTAAATATGCTTAAGATTCAAATCCTAGTATTTTAAAATGAAAAATTAAAGGGGGCTCCGAACACATTTGCAAAACATTATATGACAGTGTCTTTGGAAGTATTTTTGTTAAAGGAGTGTAAGTGTCGAATGCCCTTCAAAAGTATTATGCAATGAAATGAAATTACAGCCAACTCTGAGTCACTTCAAGGAATCCAACTCTTTGTAACACTTGAACTCTACAAGTGGTAAAAAGCAGGACATGATGAACGATGCCTGCTTGCAGATTTACCACAAAACTTTGCAGTTGAAAGACCAAACTATTATCAGACATTAACAATGGGAACCCTAAGGAAGAAGGACATCTTGATATACTTGGGCGGTTATGTCATACAGGTTACAGAAAAAGAAATTAAAAAAAAAAAATCATAATCATGGCTGCACGTGTGATTCTTTAAGCGATCCTTGGCCATTGCATCATTTCTTATCAATAACTCCTACAGCTAATTGTGTATGAGATATTACTCACAGTGCAGTTCCATTTACAGCAAATCTTCCACTGACTTTAACTATCCACATTTTCTTTATATGTCATATTTTATCCACATGAGATTAAAATGTATCATTACCTTTTTTGTGTGTTAAATGGAATTCTTAATTAGGTTAAACTCCAAATGATTTCAAAGGGAATCTTGCCTGAGCAAGGACGGAGTAAATCTGTTGGTACTGGCTACCTGAGAATAAGTTACTTCCATAGATAAGTGGAGAAATAAAACCTTCAGGTATTTGGCAAGAGTTTTTGAGAGGGTGAAATTTCCTCCACTTTAATCAAGGTATGAAAGTGTATTTCAGCCTGCAGGTTGGGTCAAAAGTTCATATCTTTCTAATAATCGTCATGGTATTTTCCTGGGGCTAATGTATCTGAAGTAAAATCTGTGCTGTCTCTCACAGATTTCCTTAATTTTTATCTTTTAGAACTACATGGATGGAGTAAAATAGTAGAGGAAGTACCTGAGCACCATCTGCAAATAGTTTGCAGATTACTCCCCTCAAGATTCATTGCCTCTGTTGCCCTCAAGATCAGCCCTGTAACTGAGGATTCACTGGTATAAAGGATCACAATTCATATCTATCAAACTTGGGTTTCACCCAATGTGAAACTCTTACACTGCTGTATTACTGCATGAATCAAGCTCTAAAAGCCATCTGTGGAGCTTGTTCACATTTTATCCACATTTCTCCACATTTGAGTCTTGCCTCAAATTATTTTCAAGTGGAGAACTGAAACATTGAAAAATGTGTTGCTAGGGGAATAATAATAAAATAAAAATTAGATGGAGAGAAAATCATTATCCTTCCATACTTGTGACAGCTTAAATATAAATTTAACATTATGGTAAATGTATTTAAACATGTGTCCATACATATAATATGCTAGAAAAGATTTAATTCTCTGTCTTGTTCTACTGTGTTTTACCATGCATACAATGCAAATTTTGATTTCAGTGTCTTCTGAAACTGCTTTCACAAATAATCAGCATTCAGGTAAGCAGAAAAATTTGTCAACATGAGAACAGGTATGACAGTACCTGTGAAATGGGTGAGGCACACAGCCTTTACACCCTACCTCAGCCACACACTTCTCATAGTATCCAGATATAATGCAGCTATGTGCTTGAACAGAAACGCGAGAATTCTGTCAAGACACCCACTTTGTCATTTTATGTAGTTTGTCAATCTTCTTTGTTCTTTAGAAGTACCATGATGGCCAACAAGAAAACCCTGAGAGAGTTGAAAGGAACTTCCAAGAAACCATTTCTGCTTTTGAAGGGGAAGAGACAACACAGAAAGGACAAAACAGGAAGCAGAGGGAATGTACTGAGGGGTAGGAGAAGCCTGACATACAATTTGAAAAGTACCTTATAAAAAAGCTATTTATCTGACATAGCCTCAATGAAGTATTTTCTAGCTTTAACATAGAATACAGTGTTACACAGAGGTTCAGTACACCATGCAGGATTGCTCCACAACTCAAAATGCAAATGAGTAGATTTAATGGCCATGTATGTGTGAAGAGTAGCAGTGAAGCACACACTCACTGCATGCATACTTTCACAGGTTAACAGCACAGAAATGCATATAGCTGTCAATGTGTATTTATAGCACACATTATCACACCATTTACTCTGTAATATACAGACATCTCCTCTATGTATTTGCCAAGTGTCTTAATTTCTCAGCTAATCAAACAACATGCATGTTGTATTTGAAGCATTCTTTAAATTGAGTAGGGCTAGCACTGAAATAACATCACTAGCTTTCCAAGGTCCTTGGGTGTTTTGTTTTTTTTTTTTTTTTTTTGTACTGGGTCACCTTTAAGAGCTAAATATGGAATTTTTTTCCTCCAGTACGACTACAAAAGCTAGTAAAGGAGTATTTCCTAGACACGCATGGCCATGCTGGATGCCACCCTGCTACACCAGAGAAAGAGGTGGGGCAAAACAAACTGTCCCCAGGACTGGATCAGGTGTCTAAGAAGAAATAAGCACATTTCTAAGGCCCTTCATGGCATTTCAAAAAGCTAAAAAGCTTTCAAACACCAGGCTTTCCCTCTTTGAATGCTAACAACCCTAACCCTGTGGAAAACAACCGTAAGTACGATATTGACAGTGTGCCTAAATCTCACACAAACTAAGAAGGAAGCAAACTGTAAAACGTTATGACTGTGCTCAGGAACAGCAGGCAATTCAACCAAGTCATTGATTTAGACAACATATGTGCTACTAGCTGTATAAACTAAAGAGGCCCTCCTTTATGAACCTGTTTCCTACGACAGCTATCTCAAACTCAGAAAAACTTAGTAAACACACACTGCCAATCCATAGTCGACTTTTACATTTCTGCATCTTTCAGTTTTAGTCATTAAAATTTACAATTGACACTTAAAAAAGGTTTAAGACTTTATCAAATCCTACTTATTTTCCTAAAAAAGGTGAACTTCCTTTGATCAAAGAGTAATTGTATAAGCAAGAAAGACACTACAAACTAGAAGTAAGGCTCAGCCAAGCCAGAATATACATTATGTGCTATCAATGATGATAATCAGTCTTCGGTTGCAGATCAATTAATAATCATCAGAAAGCATTGATGAAAATTAATCCACTTCTATAGAAAATAAATATCTTCTGACATTTCTGCCTACTACCTTTGACACAAAAAAAGTTGTAGTTATGTAAGCTCATCAGCAATGTAGCAAGACTTCCACCTGATCATATTTAACCAAGAGATCTAAGAAATAAAAACATATTGATCTATTTGAATGTAGCTTGGATCCATGCTAACTAGGAGGCACTATAGATCCATACATCACAAACACACACTGTGGTTATTTGTAAACGGGGGAAAATGATACCTTTAGCACAATCCGCTCCGTGAAATCCTGGAAAACAGTGGCAGACACCTGACACACACTCGCCATTCCCATGACAATTGCGTGGGCAGTCTTGTACTGAATCTGAAATACAAGCATCACAGGCACATTAGTTGGTTCCTATTTAGGCTACAAATTCTTTGCCTAATTTTTATTTAGCTCATTTTGTCTTCAATATTTAGAAGAACAATTCCTAATACAGTAGCACCATCAAAGTTTAGGTGAAGCAGAAAGGTATCATGTTTCATGGCAGCACGGGTAAGTGTAGAGATCTAGGGAAATACTAAAGTCACATATTAAGTGTCTGAGCACCATTAGATCTCAAAGTCTTCTGGTAGTGCTCAAGTCCTCTGTTGCAGTAAGTACACAAGACTGCCTCTTCAGACCTCTACAGCTATGTTTGAATTCATATTACATAGAAAATGTAATGCTTCATCAGGAAAATCAACAACCTCCATTTTTCAGTGAGACTTTGACCTTGTACAACCACTTTTCCATGTGAAACTGATTATCCCAAGAAGTGTATCTTCTTTTCCTTCTACAGACATCTAAAGCCTCAACAATTAAGCTGGGGGAAATATCTGCTGAACATGACGAAGAGGAGCTCTTTTGCTCTGCAAATATTCTTAATCTTAAAAAAAATAATTAAAAAGGTGCAAGTAGCTATGTAGGAGGATGAAGAAAAGGTCTCTAAAAACAGAGGCCAATGTTTAACACTAGAGCTTACGTGACTGACTGAAGTGTTGATGACTTCAATAATCTGAGAAAAGTAAGCCCACCAGCCTGATGATAACATTTTAGCTGTACCAAAAGATTTATTTTCCTCAATTACTGTTATTATTTAGGTAATATATATACTACTTTGCATAATAACAACCCAGAAATATAATTCCAATTTTGAAATTAATTCTTAAAATCACTTTCATTTGAAAGTCATTGGATTTCAGTGGAGCATATTTTCAACACTAAATTATTGGAACAAAAATCTAATTTGAATGTTGTTACTCCTCACTATTACTCCCTGTTGTTGCGGGACCTGTGGTACCAAACTAAATGGCTCTGTCAGTCCCAGGAACCAAACAAATAGCAGTTGTATGACACAGAAAATGAATTTTGGATTTGGAACTAGCAGAACCATACAGAGTATTTTTCTGTCAAATCAAACTGAAAAGAGGAAAAAGATTCAAGCACAACTTTAAATCTAATTTCACAGTTGCAGGACACTAAATAAAAAAAACACTGAAGCAAATTTTCAAAGAGATGTCATTAGCCTGGCCTCTTGAAATGATTCCTGTAAACAATGAAAACAAAAATTGAAAAGTAATGCTCAAAGATATCAATTTGTCTCATGAAGAAGCCTGTCTATAGATTTATTCATTATTTTGCTTCATGGCACACAAAAGCATTTTCTATGTATTCAAAATCATGGTAAATTTAGTATTGTTTGAGAGTTAACAATTTCTGTTATTCTTTCTCTTCTTCCACATGAGAGAAACTTTCAGCTGTCTCAGATCCTTTGATTATGAAACGTCTGATACTAGCTGTGTGTAGAAGAACCTCTGAACTGGATAAAACACTATACTTTTCTCTACATTTCAGTCCAATTACTATTATTGCACTATCAAGTAGTCTACCTGACTATCAGACCTTTGATGTTCTTGAAAGCTGTAGCCTAGACCAGGAAACTCTTTTAAGGACAGCTTATCATATCTGAAGGTTTTCTAAGCACAACAGGGGCATAACAAGATATAAGCACAAATGTTCTTGTTATTCGAGAAGAAAAAAAAGCCTTCTGTGGGCAAATACACAAATGTATATATCAACATGCATAACACCTAGTAACTCTTACAAAACCATATATAATCTATGGAATAAAAATAATTTTTTCATCTTAACTGAGGTTAACAGAAACAATTGTATTCATACTTCACGACACAGTACTGGCTATCTTCCTACACCCTTTGGGACATAAGCCAACAAACTGAACTAATGTAAAAGGAAAAAATTAAGCTTCAAATCACTAATCAGGCAAGACTGGAAAAGACCTCCAACTATTTTTCATCAAGTTTAAAAACTCACTTGGACTTTTTGCAGTTTCACTTTCCCTAAACTAACAGGAATTACAGATTTATAAAATATAGGGTCAGTTAACTCTTCACCAGCCAGGACAGAATAGCCCATAGACTATCTCAGAATTTTTTCATTCCACTGTGACAAGATATTAGTGAAGTTTATTAAGTGCTTCAAAGTTCATCAAATCTTCTAATAAAACTTGGAGAATTTAGACTCGGTTTGATTTTCAACTAAATGTAACCCTATTCTTCCAACAAAACTGCAGGCTTCTCAGATCACAGGCTAGATGTTCTTCTGCTCTTGATTCCAACATGTTGAGGACATGACCCATTATTAGGTGAGTAGCAAGCTGCAAAACAGCATATAGCTAATTAACTGACTCAATCTCTGGGGTGACTGCAAACAATAACCTCATTCGCAGGTATCAGTTTCTTGTGCTGTCTTTCTACTAAGATTAAACAGCTCTCCTGTTGGATACAATTCCACCTGGGTGTAAAGAAGCTTCTCCAGAGAAGCAAATAAGTAGTGTAAAAATGACAGAGATAAGGGAGAGGAATATTAACTAGGGAATGCTTCAACCCAGACTGAACTTATCTGAGTCTCGTTTTCCAGAACTAAACTCAAGATCTACGAGAATGCTAAAATCTTAAAAGAGAAATCAGCAAATTACACTCAGCACCCCTTTACAGGTTTTCTGACAGAGCAGTGTTGAGAAATAAAATGCACAACATAACATAAGGATAAACTGGCCAAATATTGAAGACTGCAAGAAAGCATTATGACTTTAAGTAGGGAAGGTATAAACAGAGAAGAGAAATGCTCAGCTGGTGGAGATACCTACCCAAAATGACTGTACTGAAAGAGACAACTTCTTTGTCCTTGCCATCATTGTAAAATGCCAGGTGCCACAAACCCACATCCAAGTACTGAACAAACACAGCCTCATTCTGAACAAGGGTCTGAATACTTCGACGTTCCCGTGGGGACTCCACCACACTCCATTTCTCTTTCCCATCCAAGCGTTCCATGAAATCATACTGCAGGGTAAAAAAACAGGAAAGAAAAAAAAAAAAAAAAAGAACACAAACAAAACCCCAAACAGACCTGAATAAAGAATGATATTTCATCTCAAAATCTCACACTATATTTTCTCTTCTACCTTGTCATAAAATGGTATTTCTGGAAGATATGTCAATGTGAAACTAAAATTTACTAGTCAACTATAGAATACAAAGAGATTGTGACTCTTACCCTTTCTTAAACAGTGACATAGAATTATGCATCTTCGTTCTGCATAGGTGATCAAAAAACGTACAAATAGCATTTCTTGACAGGCTAGGTTTTGATAAAGAAGTTGAAATCAGTTATTTGACCCATCGAAGTTCAGGCTCATACACAGCCTTCAAAGCTGGAAAGTTTCAACCTATGAGACACACACTCTTGTCTAAGCAATCGCCTAGAATAAATTCTTGCTGCAAGAGGGACAGAAGTCTCAGATGTAGCTTCAGTCATAAAATTGAATGGAAGCCCCCAGAACATGAAAACAAACAGGAACAGCACAAACAGGAAATGTGTTTGTCTAATGTTAGGTAACTCAGCACTTGATAAAAATACACTGTACAAGTTTGACATCACAGAGTAAGAGTTGCTTACCTGAGTTTTTGTACACAGAACAATCAGGTGCAAGTAGAATACAAAAACCAGAGTGAGCATGGAAAGGAATAACACAAATCAAGTGGCTGAAGGAATTGAATTTATATTTAGGAAAACTGAGATTTTCTGGTTGGGTGGTTTCCAAATAAGGTAGAACATTACATTAATCTTTGGAAAAGGGATCAAACAGAGCAAGTGATTATTTAGAGTATAAGAGGGATGCCATCATTAATGGCATGAAACTAAAAAAAGAAAGAAAGAAATTTAAGATGAATGTCAGATAAGCTTCCCGTATATTAAGCTCAGTAATAGCCTCCCAGTGGAGATGCCACTGTATTACACAGTTAAACAGGACTGGAAGAAATATTGGTTAATCTACAACACTGGATAACTCTGCATAACAAAGCAACTAGACTATCTGTCCTAATAGGCTTTTCTTCTGTCTTTAACGTCTGTGATTCCGGAACTCTCAAGCTGATGCTATACTCAACTTATCGGCTCTCATGGTTCCTATCTAAGGAAAGCCCTTAAGAAACAACAAAAACAATCTATCTAACCTTTTGATAGTTGTATAACAAGTCCCCTATGAAAACACATCTTGTTTTAGACACATTTATCTGTGTAGGAGTAGATAGAGATAGAAAGACATGTCTAAAGAAAGATGTATGTGTTCAATAAAATATAGTAATAGTATGTGCTTGCCTGCTAGTAGTTTCATTGCATTTTCCTCTGTTATCTCTAGCATATAGAGTCTGTTCTTGTAACAGCACTGAGAAAACATAAACCTTTATTTACTTTCAGTTTAAAGAGAAAACTGTAATCTTGCTTCTTAAACAGACTAAACATCCACAGAGGGCTGTCTTGCACACTGTATTTCACTCACTAACAGTGAGTTCTAGCAAATGACACACAATATGCAATTAAAACAATGAAGATTCTTTCTTCTAGCAGAAAAGACAGACAGACAGACTGATTTAACACTTTAAGGCCATGCTACACATCTATCTAAAGCTGACCTGTTTGAAATTTTGTAACAGTTATACATGAGCAATATAGAGTCCTTGGCCTTACAACAAAGGGAAAAGTATGTAAGTACTAGTACCTTCCTGTTAAAAACATGGACCTGACAACAATATGCAGCCACAAAGGAAATACATGGCAGGGTACAAATTTGAGCCCAGGTCTACTAACGTTGAAAGCTACTGTCACAGTGAGTGCGTTATCCACTCCTTCCTTTGCCTTTAATCATGGGAAAGAGAAGTGGATCAAAAAGTTTCACCAACAGTTAATATCAGATTGCCATCCACTTGACCCTTTTTTCACACATGATTTTTGCAGGAGAAAGTAAAACAGGTAAATTAGTACAATTAAGCCAACACATGGCAGAGATTTAGAGAATTCTGGCATGTCAGTAACTTTCAGAGAATCAGAGGTGCCAAACACACGTATATCTTTCTCTTAAATCAATGACATTTGGAAAAATTGCTAAAACCTATTGTCTAGCAGTCAGAGGTTAAGGACAGACTCATCATCTCCTTGGGAAATGTTATTACTTGGGCAACACCTTGGGAAAAAGAAATCTTGCTCTTCAGAACAATTGTTCACAAAGGGTCAACTAAGGAAGTAGCAATAAAAGCTGACATTTCTCACTGGCAACATGCTGTTCGTCTCTGCTTGTGCTGACAGGTTCCTCTGCCTCCCCTCTGTTTGATGCTGATTCTACCTCATATAGTAGAGGAGGCTCAGCAGTTGGCAAGATCGAAGGGGAAGACTATTCAGGCTGAAACTGCTTGAAGTAGTTTTAGCCGTAGAATCTCTTTTCACAATGATGGGGTGTGACGTAGTGAGAGCAGGTCCATCGGCATGACTCCCCACAAGGCTACCATTTTAACTTTCATAAAGTTAAGACTGGTATTGCCCCTCTTTAATCAAGCTATGAAGAACTATTTCAAGCTTAGGCAAAACCAAAATTACTAAATCTGAAGAACTTTATGAATGGTGAAGTGTCGGTGCAAACTGATACAGAGAAAAACAATACATTTTTATCCCTGTTTGGATTCCTTAGGACTGAGTTAAAAAGAAGGAAGATAATGTATCTGCTGGTGGTTCCCTGGGTGTACAAATCTTAATGTGTCAGCAAGTACCAGGTATATGTACCCTAAAATCTAAAATCCTTGATTCTGAAGGGTCACCAAAATGGTACTGTGAATTCATAATCGGATTAAGATTTCTTCACTTGGTTGGCTGAATCATAATTTTGTTTCTTGTGGTCCTGTTGATTTCTTGATTTACAACACTTGCATGATTTATCACTTTTATATAATGTGCTGAAGATATCACTCTTGGTTTAAAGCTACTTATTGACAAATATGCATAGATTAGAAGACCCATCTAGAAAAAGAATGAAAGTACTTTCATGGTCACTAAGAAGCAACTGTGGAACTTTTAATCTAACACACACAACTGCTAAGGAAGAGAGCTAAATCACATGAATTAGGGAATGGATCTGTAAAACCAAGCTAAATCTCTGAAGTTATTTAGAAATTTCACTGACCTTTTTTTTTGCTTTATGATCCTTTATATTAAATGGCTTCATACTGACAGTCACACAAAAATGGCAAAAACTGCTCAGAAACAAAATGCACAGAATTCCCAAATGACTCCATCTTCAGAGTTCAATTCTGCAGAGGGGAGTACTTACTATGATTAAAGCTCTATATAAGCAAGTGACTTGCCAATCTACTTCTCTAAACAAATTCCAAATTCACACTCTCAGAGAGTTTATTTTTACTACACAGCATACCAAAACCATGCTGCATACCTTTATTTACAAACCTAAATCTCATACTAAGTTATTTCTGGGCAATGTTTTTTTAATTTCTTAATTCAGTGCTTTCTATCCTCCAATGCATTTTACTCATAGGCTAATAAGGACTTTATTTTTCCAGTAACCATGGGGAGCCAGCAAGGCAGGTTTGGAACTCGTATCTATACAGTAGCGACTACACTGCACAATATAGCACAGATCGACTGAGCCCAGCTGTATGCAGGAAGTGAACTAGTTGTGAAAGCATGGCAAAGCAAAGAGAGCCTGCAGGGGTCAAGACTGAAAATGCAGAGAGCCTTCATAATATTTTTTTCTAAGATTTGAAACTATTTGCATGCCTCCACAAAATTTCTAACAGTGTTTGAAATTAGGAATGGAAAAGAAAGACTTCTTAGATTTCTTGTTGTAATAATGGATGCATATTCAAATGGAGGGGGAGAGAAAAAAAAAAAAAAAAGGAAAACAACATGTTTGGCATTGTGGCTAGCACCTGTCTTTATGCCAGAGCCCTGTAAGACCTAAGCAGCCAAGAAAACATATGTCAGGGAAACTTTTTTGCAAAGTGCTTTAAAATTAGTTCTTCATAAAATCCAGTTGGTAATTATTCATTAAAATACACCCATGAAACATCTGATACCCTCAGTGACAGCAAACCAATTTGTTTCAACATTTGAATGTGACACAACACAACCAGTACAATGCAGCACAGCATTCGGTAACACCAGCACAGTTGCCATCAGGTAGCTTTAAGGTGGTCAGAGCACCTAAATGTGTTTGAGCACTTGCTAAAAACAAGGTAACACTGAAGTTCCTCAGCTATTCAAGTTATTTGATATAATGCCATTTCCTGTTCTAAATGAAAATTAAAACAGTTTCCATTTTGACATGAAAAATTTGTAAGTATAAATCACTCTGCTGGAAAAGAAAACAATACAACTCCATGAACTGCCTTCTTCAGACATCACAGTGATGTTTCTATAAGGTTACCTTATTTCATGTCATTTGGAATGTTCTATCAACATGCAGTGTGTGGTAACATCATAATTGCTGTAATATCTGTAAAGTCCCTTCATGCATTATTTGACATTTACAGTTAATTTTCTATACATTATCAATTTTATTAATATGACTATCTTCTACTAATTTCCCATTGATCAATTAAGCAATGTGTATTTTGTTATTTCTGTGTAGTACTACACAGGTTGGAAGAATTTTGCTTGAAAGCAATGCATTCCTGTTTCTAGTCTGCTTGCCACTCAAAACTGCATTTTTACCGCTCTTTTAGAGCTCCATTCCCTATGCACATGGCATACAAGGCTGCTTCTAGACAAGTTTACAGCTACATCAGTTTGACTGACTAAACCAGGCATTTGGAATATTTGCTAAACAGTAATACTGAGAAGGTTAAATCTCAGCAGGGTTCTCAGACAGGAACTGCATCTTGTTGTCTCAGGTTAATCATGTACCTAATTTGCTGATTATTGACTTGCTCCCACAAAGGATTTTACTTGGCTTGACATATCAGCACTGATCAGTGATGAACTGTCAAGTGTAGTTGTTTACTGCTTTACAGCTCATGTCCCTAACCTGCAGAAACAAGGATTTAAAACTTCAATTTTAAAATATTGTCGGGTGTCAACTTCAGACTATTTTCATTAACACAAAACCATTCTGCTCCTTTCTAGTCAGAACAAGGCTTCTTTTCACTAACTCAGGTCTGTAACAGCTTGCCTTTCTTTTTCTAAAATTATTTCTCTTGGTAGCAGCTTGGCTGAATTTTGATTGCTGGGCAAAAATGCCAAGCAATCTTCTGCTGTACCACCCTGTTGACAAGCACCAGGACCCTGCATGAATACAGGAAAGTAATTCTTCAAATTATACTGGTGGATTTCATTAACTCCAGTTATGGAAGAGGGTTGGAATTGCTTCCTCTAAAGACTGGAAAACAGGTTCTCTGAGGAGGAATACAGCTCAGTAGGAAACACAGTTGATATTTCTCACTATTTAATTTAACAGAAAGGTCATTAAATTTATATCCTATCCATGTAAGGTGGAGTGAAAGAAAGAAGAGAAACTCTGCCTGATCATAGCCTTCTCAGATGAGAACATCATAATGAAACTTAGAACAAATACATTTGATCACAGTGCAATAGAAATTACAGTTCAGCTTGAATTTAAAAAATATTTTGTATTAGTAGTTATATCCAACTGGATTTCTTGTAAAAGATACAGGCATACCTCCATCATGTCTCAGACAATTATAATTAACTTGTATTTATAGCAAACCTTGCTGGGGAACTTTGGCTGCCCTAAGCCATTTTCACTTCATGATTTATACTTTCATTTGTTTTCCTCAACTAAATTGCTGCTTTTTTCATTGTGGAATGATAGGGGAAAAGAGTGCCAAAATTCTGAATTAAATGAGACATGCTCAATGAATTATGCCATTATCTCACTGCAACAACTAAATATCCATGGACATAATTGCACCCTCAAGACAACATATTGAAGCATTAGAGCCAAAAAAAAAAAAAAAAAATTCTTAAGAAAGGCTCCCACCCTGGAACATATTCTCTGTGGATATCTTCTGTGTTGTAGGGATGGTTGAAAATTAGTCCACAGCCCTCTACAATTTCCCCAATTTATGTAGTCTTTGTACAGAACTTCAGGATGCTATATGCTAACCTCTAGCTATATGGACTTGCCCGCCCTCCCTCTCCTTGGGTTGTGGACTGCTGATCCTTTTTTCTTACCAGTCAGATATATCCATTCAACAACTCACAGAACATTTTAAAATAGCATACTACAGGAAGTTGATGGAATCTGGATAGTCAAAGCTCCTTGTTCACAAATTCTTAGAGGTAGAGGTCATAAAGTAGTAGAGGTCATCCTTTCCTCCCAACTCTGTTCAAAGATTTTGGTTCTCAATTCAGACTACAGGCAAAAATAAACACCAAGGAACTAGAGGCAATGCAGAATAGTTCCATAAATTTGCCTCACATTGGGAAGCAGATTAAAAATTCAGTTAATGTAAGTGTAGTTTTCCCCAGAAAATTAACTGGTTCACTGTTTGTACCATGAGTTTGTGCATGCACATGGACATAGTTCACTTAGGCTTGA
>NW_010332561.1:0-4445 GCF_000700745.2 Antrostomus carolinensis | reverse complement strand
CCTACATGGCAATATGTAGCAGTGCAATTATGTTAGAGCCTCTGGGCTTTTTAGCTTAGATCATGCATTTTAACCATTTATGTAATTGCAGTTTGCATTGCCAAATGAAAAAAAACCCCAAATCAAAACAGTAGTAGCAGTTATTTGTAAATCAGGGCAAGGCATCTAGAAATGTTAAATGAGGCTTCCTCAAAAGACATCACAGAGTTCTACATTTGCTTTTTGGAAATCATACACTAAATAAAGCATTTTAAGTTTAAGTGATAAATTCTGAATGAAGAACTGATTTTTAGCAGCAAGGATATGCATGAAGGAAAGGGTCCTCTCCAAAAGCTGGTTGCTATTCCTACTTCCCTTGCACTCTAAAGAATGGAGGCTCTCTCCTTTTAGTGTGTGTAACTGCAAATATATTATTCCTCATTACAGTTCTAATCTAAGTAAACAGGCATCCTTCCATTCACATTAATGAGTTTTCAATAAGATTAAAAATTTCTCTCGGTAACAGAAAATATAGCTGTAACTTCTCACAGCAAATAAAATGAAACACCCATTGCACAATCTAGAAGAAAAATATACTTAAGTTTGGTCTCATTAACTTTGAAATCATCTTTACCTACAGCCCTTAGCTCTGTACTAAAGGGTCAATGTAAAAATGCAGTGTGACTGAGTCTTCATCTTCGAGGCTGTTTATAATCAAGAAGAATTTGGTTTCCCAGCTGCAAATCTTGCCTCATGTCTGACTCAGGTATTATACCTAAATACCTTGAGGAAAAAGTAGTAAAATTAAAGCCCTCAAACACATGGCCACTGCGTTATGTTCTCTAATATGGCTGGATAGTAGTGATGCCAAAGTCTGTTGCACACTCCAGTGATGCCATTCCAACAGCCTGTGGAGATTAAAACTTTTATGAAGATAGAAAATTACATGTTAACACATCTAGCTGTGCACGCATTCCAAATGTATGCAGTGCTTTGCTACTGTGAGTTTGAGTAACTTCATTCATTATTTTTGACTGGTGTATAACTGGTGTAGAACCAACTGGTGCCAAGATTTTGTCAGAGATTTTAAACCATGAGTGCCAAACTGAAAGTTATCTTAAAAACATGAATGGCAAGAACATAACCAATAACCAGTACATTTTATCAATGTACTGTTGAGGTATGTAATAACCTAGAAATCTTAATATCAGGGTGTTCAGCCAAATGTCACAAACTAAGCAATTCCCAGGAAGCCTTAAACTTGAGCTCCATAAGCTCCAACATGAATCTAACATAGGTGCCCTAAACTTTTGCATTTTGACATTTAAAGTCAACAAAAACATTGAAAAAGTACCTGGGCATGTGATGGTGGGAGTCCTCTTCTTATATAAACACCAAAAAGAGCATCCTTCCCTAAGGATATGTTGAACTTCAGGAACTGTGGCTGGCTGATATGGATTTGAGATCGCCAAAAAACTCCAGGGGGAACTTCCTGGGTGACCCTGCGGCCAACTTCTGTTTCTCCACTATCTACGCTGCTATTCCTAGTGACCCATGGTCCTAGAAAATAAAAGAAAATATAAATCAAATGAGATAATTGCTTTTAATACAGGTATTTTTATTCATTCAAGATGACCATCTGTGGCAATGTCACCTTTTAAATCCACCTGTAACTTTCCTTTCCTATTCTGGTGCAATCTGCGGGCTGTTTCAACTGGTATGTAAGAATTTGGCCCCTATATTTGAAGTAAGAAGACTGTGAACTTTTTCTGTAGAGCATCTGCAACCTTCTAATCTCTCCAACTCTTTAGTTCTGTGATTGCTCTTTACTGATCAAATATAGTAAAAGTAGAGAGCCAATTAAGCACATACCATCTCCCTGTGCTCTTTTCAGTTGCATCTTGTGTGCAATCAGGGTATAAAAAAATATCAGAAAGGTGAACTGAAGGGGAAACTTCAATCTAAATGAGCTGACTGCAAATTTTTATTAGCATTGCTTTATATAGTAAAGTAGTCCAATAAACTCCAGGTCATAGACAAGAGAGTTGGCAGAAAAATGAAATGCACAGAAAAGGATTTAGAGGGCAGCGTCTGTACTCTAACATGCATCTTCTTCCTCTTGAAAGAAAGTTAGAACAACTCAATGTGCTGCCTTTTAAGTTCGCTCTGCCTTAAGCAGGGACTATCTACAAATCTCTCCCTTGTGCTGTGGTTAGTTACCATCCATCATTTGATGGTTCTTCAGCATGCATTATTGAAGACAAGGTACAAGACCTTTCCGGTTGAGTGCTCTGGCTTCCAGTCCATGAAAGAGTTAACCTTTAAAACATGGTGCAAGCCCCTTCCGTTCTCAGCTGAATAAGACTTTTCTGAGGCTATACATATTTTAAACATGGAGGGCAACATATGAAGAATTAGCAGTGCTTTCAGGCTACAGTATGTACCAGTGTTTGATTTTGTGTTCCATATTCCTAAACAAAACGGTCATAAATCCATTTCAAAATTACTACAACAGACACTATAAAGACCAGAAAATGACAGAAAATATCTGTTACCAATGACTATTAATACAGTAGATGGTCGTGATACCTCTGATACAACCTGACAGCATTTGTTAAAAGCTCAATGTTTACTTCATGTTTTTTTTCATGGTGTAACGCTATTTTCAATAAATGGCAAGTTACTTTTGAAATATATTCCAGCACTGTATAAATGTAACCAGATGACACAGAATGACATATAATTCCAAAAGGTAAGTACATAACAGCTTTTCTGTCTTGACTATCTTTAATTGAGAGAGCTGCAATAGCATGGTTTCAATTATAGATTCCAAATTATCTATGTTAGCAGCACTTACACTTGTACATAATGAAACAGATATTATGTTGGCAGTGTTTTGAAATGGTAAAAGAATGCTCTGAATACAAGCTGCTATACAGTTTTTAGCAACTTGTTTATTTTTTTCATTTTCTATGTTAATGGGTCTACTATAACATCACAGCACTAAGGAAAAAAAAAAAAGGACAGAAGAAGCAGCAAATATAGGCTGCAAAGAAAGGAAAAATGGCCAAGAATTGTCAAGCAACATGCCTTTAGAGCTGCCGAAGAACACAGATAGCAACCAGATTCAAACATGTAACATTTCATAAGAACTACATGATTTCATTTCTAATGGATTATTGCAACAGAGGATATCTCAAAGTTCCTATATCGATGGAGTTGGGTACCATCTCATTAGAATTTAAATTAGTCCTTACCTGCATGGAAAACCAGGCACAGAGCACATAAAAATCACCTGTTGAATGCTGTACTGGAATCACTTGCAGAGCTGGGAAGTCAGTGTAAAACTGAGGGCTCCTTCATCTCCTTTGAGTACGGCATTACACTTACTTCACTTCACAATCCCAAGTTATGGTAAAAAAATGATGATTTTTTCCAACATTCTTAGAGTGCTGTAAATCGTTGCTTTGGAAGCAGACTGCATACATAAATAAACATCAACTGTGTCTAATCTGAGAAGAGACTTCTTGACACGCTCTAAAGAACTTGTTCTTCAGGATCAGTATATCCATAGTCAATGTGGAACTGTCGAAGAAAAAGCTATGTCCAGGAAGTACTACAGTAGGCATTATTATTATGATAAAAGCTGTGTAAGTAATAAAGGTGGGAATATTAATAGACCAGTGTCTCTTCCAGTATTCTCTCTCCACAGACTCCTTATACTCAATTAATTATCTGCATTATATATTTTTTTCCATTTGGTTAATTTCATGTCTACGACAAAGCTGCTCCAGTTCACGGAAGCTAGTGCCAATCTTTGACATAAAGAATACTGAAGTCAGTAAGTGTAATATATTTCTGAAATCCACATGTAAAATGGTAAAAATCTAGAGCTTAGATCTGTTTGAAATCCGTAACCTCCCCTCACGTTGGAATCTGCTTCTCATTCAGTTTCTTTTTAAACAACACTTTAGTTTTATACTTTTTAATGCGGTACACATAAAATACTTTGTATTTTTTAATACAGTTCTAGAATCCAGTGAAATAGTAGTCATGTATATTCAGAGATATGGCTTGTATTAGCAGCAAAAATCTAATATTCCAATTAATTAAAAGATAAGCAGTTTATAGTCACTTACCTCATGTCATAAACGTATATATAACATAACATATATCTAACATCCTCCAAGCCCAGGAGTGATGCATCCCAACAAAGAGGAAGGCAGGTAAAAACAGCAGGAGGCCTGCATGGATGGACAGGAAGATCCTGAATAAACTTAGGATCAAAAAAGTAGCCTATAGAGGGTGGAAGGAAGGACGGGTAACCTGGGAGGAATACAGAGAAATTGCCTGAGTAGCCAGGGATCAGGTTAGGAAAGCCAAGGCCCTGACAGAATTAAATTGGGCCAGAGATGTCAAAGGTAACAAAAAAAATTTCTACAGGTATGTTGAGGAGAAAAGGAAAA
>NW_010332560.1:55539-75901 GCF_000700745.2 Antrostomus carolinensis | reverse complement strand
TGCGGCTGCTCCTTCATGACGAACAGAGAGAGCAGGGCTTGCTCCAGCATCCCGGTTGTGTTACTTACTGATAGTTACAGGAATTTAAACGTCAAACCTGGGGGTTTTTGTGTATTTTTGGGTTTTTTTCTTATCTGCAAAGAAAGGAAAAGTCCTAATCAACGCTTTAAATGCACAAAGATGTGACAAGCGTTGTGGCTACCGATGTGTAACCACTGCTATTGACTCACAGCACGTTAGAAAACACTCCTTTTTCTAAAGGACCAAACGGTGACACACAAGAGGCTGGGATGAGGCTGTGCTGTTGGTTTCCAGTTAGGTTTGATCTCCCTTGAAGAGATGATCAGTGAGGAAAGACCAAGCTGTTCTTTAAATTCAAAGAGCACAATGTGGATTATTAGATTGACCCATTTATAGAAACTGGAGTAGTTCCAAATTAATGAAATTGGCATCACTCCTATGAGAGCACTGAGGGAGTATTAACAGGCTACAGGGAAAGCTCTAACAAATCCCTCTGAAGATGCAGAGTCACAGAAAGGTTTGGGTTGGGAGTGACCTGAAAGCTCATCCAGTTCCAACCCCCCTGCCATCAGCAGGGACACCTTCCACTAGACCAGGTTGCTCAACCTGGCCCAGGGAGGACCAGCCACAGCTTCTCTGGGCAACCTGGGCCAGTGTCTCACCACCCTCACAGCAAAGAATTTCTTCCTCACATCTCATCCCAATCTCCCCTCTTCCAGTTTCAAGCCATCACCCCTTGTTCTGCCACTACCTGCCCTTGTAAAAAGTCCCTCCCCAGCCTTCCTGGAGCCCTTTCAGGTACTGGGAGGCCACTAGAAGGTCTCCCCGGAGCCTTCTCTTCTCCAGGCTGAACAGCCCCAACTCTCTCAATTGTCCTTACAGGAGAGGTGCTCCAGCCTCCTGATCATCCTCATGGACCTCTGGACCCACTCCAGCAGGTCCATGTCCTTCTGCTGTTGGTGGCCCCAGAACTGGAGGCAGCACTGCAGGTGGGGTCTCATGAGAGCAGAGCAGAGGGGCAGAATCCCCTCCCTCGACCTGCTGCCCATGCTGCTCTGGGTGCAGCCCTGGATGCAGTTGGCCTTCTGGGCTGCAAGCGCACATTGCTGGCTCCTGTTGAGCTTAAAGCATTAGTTTTGCAGGGACACACTTACAGAGCTCCTCTGTAGCATCTGTGAAAGTAACAAGACTCGCACAGCAGTGGAAACAATCGCCGTGGATGTGCTGCTTCCAACAACAGGCACAATTCACTAGCTGAGGTCCTTCTGGATTGTTGCTTCCATCTCATAAACAAGACTGCAGCTGGAGGCCAACCTTCCTGTTACAGAGATGTGAAAACGAGGAGTTTCCTTTCAGATTTTCATTGCAACCTTAGGACATAAGAGTAGACAGGATAAAAATTACTTTACCATGGGCTGATCTTGTCCCTGCACCTTTTCAGACACTAATTCAACATTATGGGGATACAAAATGGGGGGTGATTATAATTAATTTGAAAGCTCTGTCTCATTATTTTTGTACCAAGGATGAAATGCTAAAGCTCATGATTGCCAGTTATTTATGTTTCTTGTGAGCAACGTGCCTAAATCAAGCTTGCAAGAGAGCTGTGAGTTTGCAGCTCTGGTAACTGAAACCTCCCTGTTCTTCAATCACAAGCACATTATTGAAAGAAAACAAGCTCCAGTGGAAAAGGGGTGAGAGAGAAACAGCAGAAGCTCTTTGTGGAGCTGACATCAGATGACCTAATGTCTGCACTTCTCTTTCTCTCTCTCTGCTTGAGTAAGCTCTAAACAGAGCTGAGACAATTTATACCAATAAAATGGAAATGTTATCATCATTATCTGAAGTATTCGCTTGCACATCTACCAAATAAAGACATTAAAGTGGCATTAACAAGACACTCCCTTCGGAATTAAAAACTTCAATTCCATTCTGGCGCATTTACAGAACGAAGTAATTAATTGCTTGTATTTTGGAAGTTGTTTGCAACTGGGACAAGAATTGATGGTAATGTCCCAATAGTGCTTTTTTTTTTTTCTTCTTTTTTTCCCCAATACACCCTGCAAGCGACCAAAGCTGTGCCTATAAACCTGCAAGATCTGAAAGGTGGAAAAAAATAGCCCAGTATTTGCAAAGCAATGCACTGTAGCCAAGTCTTTCCCAATGCACTGAGATACAACAGGCTGTTGTCAGAAAGAGTTACGAGGTTCCTTCTTTGTCCCCAAGCCTGTCTGAGTTCTGACCATACCTTAACATTTCCCCTGTTGCTCTTTGATAGAAGAAAACAGAATTGTCATGAGGTTCATCCTTGGACCGCACAAAGACAGGTGCCCCTGCTCTCAGGTGGTAAGGACTGCAAGTCCTTTTCTGCATGGGGACTTGATGTGGCATCTGGTGACAGAAGCTCTGCTCTAGTGGATTTTGCTACTCAAAGAATTTCTCAGTGGAAACAATGATGTTTATATAACATTTTGTGTAATGTTTCTAATCTCTGTATTAGAGTATTACAGGTGCAGATGTGTTTTTCAGTACTCTACATATTTTAACACAATTTTCAACCTATTATGGAGGGAGCCATTTCTCTTTTTTATAGGAGGAATAACAGTACCTGTTCAAAGAAGGCATTATTAAAGACCAAAATATTAATGTTCTTTAAACAAAGTGCAGGTCATTTCATGACACTTAATAAACCTACTTGGTCCACAAGGAGTTAATTCTTTCTGGGATTTACCAGTTATCAGGAAGATTTTCTTAAGAAAGTTCCTGGTCTTGACACTCTTTTGCTGTCCCCTCCCTTCTTTGTTCTCTTCCTCCTTTCTCTGATTACAGTTCCAAAAACAACACCCAACCTCCCGAGGTCAATGGTTAATATTCCCGAGTGTTTATATAGTCTCCAGCAGCAGACCTCAGGCCTTTCAGCACTGGGCTAGTTCCAGCACCATGGCTGACTTCTTGCAGATGACCCTAGCCTTCAGGAAATACCTGATCATAGTGTTCGTACCCCTTCTGTTTCTTCCTCTGCCTCTGGCTGTTCCTACCAAGGTAAGAAATTTTTAAATTGAATTTGAGAGCCAAATCTCCAAATCTCTCCTTACAGTTGTTCAAGTGACAGAGCTGAGAAGAACATACAGATTCTTTCTCAGAGACGCTTTCTTCATTTATTGATTGAAGATCTTTTCTGAGCAGACTGCTTTGGCTACTGATAGTGGGGGAATATAAAAGCAGTGATGAACAGATGGATGAACAGATACACCTGTGACTGCATATTCTAGAAGAATGCTCAGTCATGTAAAATTTTGTAACTTTTGCTTTGCATCTGATTTGGCAAAGGACTTTCTGTGCTGAAGCTCATACGTGTGAACCTAAGTTACAATCTAAGACTCTGTTTTAATCCCTCTTCCAATTTTCCAAAAGTATCCATTCCATATCCTCTTCTAATTTTTACCTTCTTGTCATTGCCAGATAGAAAAGGCATTTTTCTTGGTCAGATGGACAAGGCATTCTGATACATAAGGACAAAATAATACACATTTCATTCCTTTTTAAAGCATATTTCTGTAAGAATTTTTCCAAACAATGATTTAAAATTTAAAATGTCAAGTTTTGGAAGACAACTTGCTCAGGATTCCTTCTGAAAAAAATTAACTACAGAAACCTGTAGTAGTGGGGCAGGTATTTCTGAGACATTGATCATTTAAATACAGCACAGTGAGCAGGCAGACTGCCTGTGTTCTGCTGCTTCTTCACTCTGGCTTGTTTCTCTCACTCCTAATCTCTTCATGCAGACAGATCCAATCTCTGGTCTTCAAATCTCTTGTTTCAGTCCCAGCACCATTAAATAGCGAATCCCAATCTACCTCTCCTGTCACTGCTCTCTGGATGTCAAGTCCTAGCTCTTTCCTCTGGTCTCTGCCTGCCTGTCTCCCGATCCCTGCTGACCCCCAGTTCCTAGTCTCCTTCACCAAGCTTCATTCTTCACTCTACGAGCTCTTCCCTGTCTTTTTGTGCAGCCAGTCCCAAAGGTCCTTCCTCCTCATAGCTCTTTTTCTGAATGTTATCAGAGACTTTGAAGCTATGATCAGAGGGCTGCAAGCAAGAATGATAGAGTGGCACTGGCTTGAGGTGAAATGTGGTAACTGATCAGGTGTGTCCTCTTCTTCCCTTGCTATGCAAATAAAATAGCTTAAACTATCACTTAAAAGCTTACTAAGAAAAACAGAAAAAGTATTTTTTTGCTAGTTAACTTCAGTAACTCTTTTGCCTATGGAAAGTTAAGAGATCAGATCAGAAAAGTTCTAGGTAGCCAGGAAGAGAATCTTTTTTTGCTCTGAGGCCATAAATTCAAACTTACTTGCTAGTTGTTGTTACCGTACTGTAAATCCTTGGTATTGCCTGTGGAATGATTTGGCATTCTTGGTTGAGTTCCTTTTTGAAAATTACCCCCTCTGGTTTCCATGTAGTCAGCTACAACACAAAAAATTAAAGGTCCTGGGCTTGTCCCTTTGCAGTCTGTAAGATTTCTTGTGCTAGAGTTGTGCATCACAGTACTGCTAAGCAGGAAAAGCTGCCACCTCGGCATGCAGAGTTGTAAGCAGACAACTTACAGGATGGAATTTCACATTTTTCTGTTCTGTTGAGCTATTAACCTGCCCTATAATGACATAGCACTGGGCACAAAACTATTACAAATGAGAGCAAACAATGCTAAAGATTTTGTCTGAAGACAGAGGAATGTCCTTACAGGCCAACTGACTTTGGGAAAAACCTTATTCCAGCTTTTACTGGGAGCCTGTTCGCAGCAGGCTAGAAGGGAATACTGCTGTGCACATGATATATGTTCCATATGTTGCTAGAGTCTCTCAAAAGGCACCCGTTAGCATCTCTTAATAACAAAAATGGGAGAAAAAAGATCATCAAACTGGGAAATTGCTTCCAGTGCTTGCCAGATGTATAACTGAGGTTCTTATTGCTCTCATTCAAAAATAAGGCTCAAAAAGACATCTTTTTGTCTCTTCACAAATCTCTTTCAGTTTTACTTCTCCAACCCTTCTTCTTTGGTAATTTACCACCTAGATTGCTATCTTCTTCTTTTCTCCAGAGTACTCAGCTCCTCTGTTCATCCTTTCCCTTCACCAGCTCTGTAACTTTCATGCCATGTTCAGAAGTCCTCAGCATGTTTTAAAGCATCACAGGTTTGATCCTGTCAGCCACTATTGCAGCTGCTTGGTTCACTTCACTGTAATCTAGCCATTACAGTTTCCATCTCTTCATTGTTTTCTCAATAAGCATCACTACATTGGTCCAAAGCAGAACTAAATCAATGTTTTCTCAGCAAAAAGAATAACATGAAATAAAGGATCATACTTTCTTCAAATAAACAAGTCAGTCAGTGGAAGCTGAAACTGATCTGTGAGCAGTTTGTCAGTGAACCTCTTGAAGTCTATACTGAGCTAAAAATCCAATGAAAAATAGATAAAAGTATTTACAGTACAAGGAATCCAAATTCTTTGGGGTTCATCTGGGCCATGTCCTGAAACCTGTGGAGAAAAAGGTGGCAAAACCTTGACTGGATCAGTAACTATTTCTGCAATTCAAAGACAGAAATATATAAAAAGAAAATACCACCATCAGCAAAATCAAGAATTCTGATTGTTCAGGGACTGCCAATCCCTTATCATGAAGGGTTCAAAGTCTTCAGTTTGTTTCTTTTCCTAAGTTTCTTGGTTTTCCCCATTGGAGGCCCCAGTCTTTTCCTCACAGTTCCGACAAGGTTGTTGAATAGTTTATCATTTGATTAGGATCTGCACAGGTAGGAGGACAAACGGGAGGGAAAGATAGAACATAACCTTTCCTCAAATCCCTTTATCAGGCAATGAATATAATTATGGGCTGTTGCCTTCTCAAAGCCCGACATGTACAGTCTGTTCTGATCTCATGTGCTCTTTTCCCGTCAGGAGGCCCGATGTGGTTATGTTATCATAGTGATGGCATTGTTTTGGTGCACGGAAGCCTTACCGTTGGCTGTCACAGCTCTATTTCCTGTCCTGCTGTTCCCACTAATGAATATCATGGATTCAACAACAGTAAGAGATCTTACTCTGTATATGTTTGCCTATGTATTTATTGGTCAGCTTCTTTTATTCTGGGATTATTTCCAGGGTGATTTTCAGTGTGTGGTGCAAAAAAAGAAAATTGCACAATTGTTACACCGAGAATTGTCTGTCCTCTTCATGGAACAGAACTTGCATGAGCCCAGAGCGAACTCTGGGTGGAGCTGCTAATCTGAAATCAAAGCAAATTCACTGTTTAGATGCAATCCATAGTTACTCTGTCCTAATGTCTTTGGGACAAGATCCTCCCTCAGAAAATGTCTTCTCTCTTGGCTTATTGTCACTTTTTTCTCTCCCTTGTTCCATGCTACAGGTCTGCCGGGAGTACCTGAAGGACACCAATATGCTTTTCATTGGGGGACTGGTGATGGCTGTTGCTATTGAGAATTGGCACCTACACAAGCGTGTTGCTCTGCGGGTCTTGCTTATCACTGGTGTCAGACCAGCCCTGTGAGTAGCAGTCGTGAAAACGCTGTGGGATAAAGGACTTTATGGCATTAGTTCCTGTCTCAGAGTTACCCGTAGTCTCCTATGTGAATCTGCAAATCATATCCTACAAATGCTCTTCTACAGGCCAAGTGAGTTAGTGTCTGAAGAAACCTTGAAAATGAGGATCCTTTGATGTGTTACAGACCTGGTGTCTCTTCTTTGAACTCCAAACAGCTTTAGGTGGAGAAATAACAACAAGAGAGCCAATACTGAAAAGACAAGGGTGCTGCTAGGCTTGGCCAGAAGCACAGCTTTAGACAATCAGGAAAGGCTACAGCTGAAACACAGAAAACAAACTCTCTAACTGTTCTACTGACTGCAAAGAGAAGAGAAAACATGAGGGTGTTTGTTTTGAAAACAACAAATGTTTACCAGACTAGAACTTTAAGCTATGCAGAGGCTACATAACCCTATTTAATTTGTCTCAGATCATAAGAAGAGGGAATACTGAAGGAAATTACAAAGCAATAGAATAAAAATGCATACAAGATAAAACCCTTTTTATCCACTGTATAATCTACATCTCATCTAAAGAATAATTTTGAGACAAATAACATAGTAATACTGAAACAAGGATTAGAATTTTATATGAGTAAGAGGAGAATCTTAAATGATAGAGGTGGGATAAAATTACAGAAAAAGATATCATCTTCCTTATGGCTTAAACTGATTGCCATTTGGGATCAAGTTCAGTTTGTAATTCTCTTCAAAATATATTATAATACATTAATATGTGTTATTGAGGTGGCCTGCCTTCCTTGGCAGCATACAGAATTAAGCAGGATACTGACTAGACAAACTGTTTGTTCGAAGATACCAGCTCCCACTTTCCTAGTTCTAAGAATGTAAAAGCACAATTGGCTGAAATTTAAAAAAGAAAAAAAACATTTCAAATCTTACTGTGGCATTCACAAAGCAGAGCAGGGTAAGAAGAAGAAGTGCTAGGTGTGCACTGCTAAGCTTTCTCCAAACCCAGCATTTGTAACCAAAGCTTTGTATTAAAAAAAGGGGCATTACAGCACTGAGTTCTGAGCTGCCTTTTTCAAACCTTTCCATTTCAGACTCCTCATGGGTTTCATGATTGTGACTGCCTTCCTGTCCATGTGGATCAGCAATACCGCCACCACTGCCATGATGGTCCCAATAGCACAAGCGGTGTTGGAACAGTTGCACAAGTCTGAAAAGGAGTCTAGCACAGGTGGCCAAGCTTCTGAAAGCATTAACAAAGCCTTTGAACTGCAGGAAGAGGCAACTAAACCAGAGAGCTACAAAGAAAAAGAGGAAAAAGGTGAGCGGGTTATGGGTGTTTTTCTCTTTGGGATAGCGGAGGATGATCTGATGCCTTCTTCACTGTCATTACAGTTGCTAGTAAATTCTAAAAGAATGCACCTAGAGCATCCTGACTGTGTCAGACAGCATTTACGAGCCTCTTCTGTGAACCAGACAAAAGCACAGTAAGATCTACTGACTTGGCTGAAGTTAGAAATAGATTGAAAATATGAAGCGATGAAAACTAACCAACAAAACAACAAAATGTATAAATTCTCCATTAGCTGAAGCCTTTACATGAGGCTTGATATTTCCCTAGGTATTTCTGTTAGTTCTATTATTATCTACTGGGTAACTTTTCAGATAATAGGGAATTTCAGGGGGAAAATTTCTGGCCTATTTCATGCCAGAAGGTTAGGGATTAAAATGATCTTTCTAATCCAAAGGTATGCAATCATGCAACAGTATCTCTTTACCAGCTGTCTTGCCTTCTTCTCATCTTTGAGACAACTCAAGTGTTTCTGAATGTAAATCTCAGTGCCCATAGTCAGGTGCTGGTCCAGAATGAGTTCCTTTCAGTCCAACTCCTCTGACTCTGTGGTACCTCCCTGAATTCTTGCCTCTTTCCCCTCCACATGCAGTTCAGACCTTGCCCTAGTTCACCAAGAAGTGTCAGCAGTGTGTTTGGACTTTATCACATATTTCAACTTCTCTTCTTCTGAAAAACTGCTCTGTATCAAGACGACTGGTGAAAATGGACAGAAGATCAAGGAACTCAAAACGCCAGCCTTAAAATGAGGCAATTTGGCTTCTTCAGCTTGGAGTCCATTGTGTCCCAGCCTTGAAATACTGAATTTTTTTTTTCCCTATCCACTCTAGCTTCTCTAACTCTTTTGTTCCTGTCCTGGGACCTAGGTAATAGCCATGTCCTGACAATTGAGGAAGACAGAAAGAGAAATGAAGATCTGATAGAGGAGAAACACAAGAAATTCTGCAAGGGAATGTCTCTCTGTATTTGTTACTCAGCCAGTATTGGAGGGATTGCAACTCTGACTGGGACAACACCAAATCTGGTACTGCAAGGACAAGTTGATGAGTAAGTCTGGTTGAATTTGGGATCACACACCCACTAAACTGCATCATTCTGCTACAGCTGACTTCCAGCCACAGAGAAGGAAAATAGCAATTCGGTAACTTTGTCAGAAAGTCAGCTCCTCTTCCTTAGTGGGCCCCACAGATCCTCCTTTATTCTGAATCATTCATTACAGAAGAGAGTGTAGAATTTTGGACACTAACAGCCATCTACATTTTACAGGCTCTTTCCTGACAATGGCAATATCATCAACTTTGCTTCTTGGTTCTCCTTTGCCTTCCCCACCATGATCGTGTTACTGGTTTTGACGTGGATTTGGCTGCAGATATTGTACTTGGGCTTTAAGTGAGTACCCTTTACACCCCGTAGTACAGCTGACAGGCCTGTTAGCAAGTACATTACATGTTGTAACACAAGTGGTGTTTTTCTTGATGAACCTATGCTTGAAAGTCAGACAGCAAGTGACATAGTCCTCACATACAACAGACTAGCAGAACAGCATACTAAGGACCTGTTAAAAATACTTCAGCTTTTTCTCTGAGGAACCTGATCAAATCCCAGTTAAATATACTCTGTAGATGAAAATAGGAAGCTATAACTGCATATAACCTGCTCTGCAGCATTGCTTTCATGTCCTGAAAGATTGTTGTGCTTCAAACCAGGAAACTGATTTCTACATGTAGCTGGTAAATACCCTTGTGACGAGAGTTGCTACAGACCTAGAGGATTAATAGTGTGCCAGTTCCCAGTGCTCATCACCCCATACAACCAGCTTGCGTTACCTACCTGTTTAATACTCAGCCTATCACTTTTGCATTATCCTCAGCTTCCTTTCTTTTAAATGGAAAGAGCCCTGTAATACACAACATGGTACTTTTGTCTTCAAATTCCTCTTCTGAAATTCTCCTTTTCTGTTATTTTAAAAAGCTTAGCAACTGCTTACTTCCTGGTGATCATATAGCCTTGTCAATCCACTAACATTTACATTATTTCCCCATGTGTCCAGATAGCAGACATGTTTATATTTAGATCATGAGCTTTTAGAGGTCAGAACCTTCTTTCTGATCATCTTGGCAGTACACAGTCCAATGTAGTTACTATCCAACACCTATGGCTGCTGATGCTATGATAATTTTATACATAACTTGTATATGCATCTATAAATACTTATATCTAAAAGACAATGTGACTGAGTATAAAATTCGGATTCTCAACTCTGAGGAAATCTGGCAAGTGTCTCTTTCTTGTCCGTTTTTTTCTAGTTTTCGGAAGAATTTTGGTTGTGCTGCAAATGCTTCTGCAAAGGCTAAGGAGCAGCAGGCCTACAGCATTATCAAGGAAGAAAGCAAGAAATTGGGCCCAATGAAATTTGCAGAAATAGCAGTTTTGACCCTCTTCATACTACTGGTGCTGCTCTGGTTTACAAGAGACCCTGGTTTCATACCAGGTTGGGCAACAGTTCTTTTCAACAAAAATGATACAAGGTATCACCACTTTTCCTCCTCACTTTGGATAAAAATGAAGTAGGGTAAATTTCATTAGGGTGAAAACACAGCTAGACTGAATTTCTGACTGATCTATTGCAGCTATGTCACCGATGCTACAGTTGCCATCTTCATTTCAGTTTTGTTGTTCATCATCCCTTCTGACATTTCTAACAATGCCAGAGACAAACAACCAAGAGGTAAGTTTACTGAAGGCATCAAAAATCAACTGTCAGAACAGGTACACGGGAAGTTTTACATTTTAGATTTACAAAGGAAATTTCAAACATGACACAAGATTTCAAACTGCTCTTCCTGCAGCGCTACAGCTGTATGCTTTAGGCTAGGCAAGGCATGTAACCCATAAAAGTTCTGTGTTTCTTGTAATTTAAGTAGGAAGCTCTTACCTGAGCAGTGTCCCAGACACTGATATTCACACTATCCTGAAGCTGGAGTCTTCAGGAGAGAATAGAGGACTTAACAGAAACACAGAGTTCTGCAGATATACTGCCTTTTAACTAATTCTTACCTTTATTCTACTATCCCTTATGGAGCAACCACAGATCATTCATTAGTATTTTTGCAAGTCAAGTTTTAAAATCTTTGTTGATGAGGCTCTCATCATTTGCATTAGGAGATAATTCCACTGTGTACTTGATTTTGCTGGCAGAAGTCTTTCCTGATGTTCTGACTAAACTAATCTCCCACCAAGACATCCTCCTTTCTTTGAAGGATGTAATATGGCTTACAAAATCTTTTTGGATTTTAGGCAACAAGTCAAAGATCCAAGCACCTCCAGCTCTCTTGGACTGGAAAGTAGTTCACCAGAAAATGCCATGGAACATCGTGTTTCTGCTGGGAGGTGGCTTTGCCTTAGCCAAAGGGAGTGAGGTATCATCCCTCTGCTTACCTGGTATTTGTGTCTTCCTAGGTGTTTTCCATCTTGCTTTTCACATGTGCTCTCCCAGAACGCAAGAGGGCATGCTGGTAGCACCAAAAGTGCATTTCCTCAGCTAGTGGCAGCAGGACAAACTTCACCATCCTTAGGAGTCCTGTGATTAGAACAAATCTTTTTGCCTGTGCACTTGGGGTTGTACTACCAATCAAGGCAGCATGATTAACTGTGTTTCTAGAAAAGTGGATGATGAAGAAACTATCCCAATACATTAAAGGTTCTCTTAAATAAAACTTAATTGTTGTAGCAAGCATGAGGAGATAATATGCCCAGGATGGGTCTCCAAACTATTTCAAATAAACTACGTACAGAAATACGATTTAAATTAAACTACTAGAAGACAAATGTAGAGCTAGCTAGAGAACCTTCAGGAGCAGATAAAAACATCTGACTGTCAAACTGAAGGACGTACTGATGTACTTCTGCAGGTATCTGCCAGGAGTCCAGTGCTACAAATTATTTTTCAGTAATGACTTAGATGATGGAACAGACAATACCTTTATTAAATCTATAGACAATAAACAAATTGTAGAAAGCTTCAAGTGCCTGGAAATACTAGTTTAGAATTCAAAGATCACAATGACGTGTACAAGTGTTTCTAGAAAACAAGGCTGCAACTCAGCATGGGAAAGAGGAAGAAATAACTAAGTATCACAAATGCAAGATGTGGAAATGACTGGATAAGTTTTAAAGCTGCTCATACACCTTATTCTAGTCAATATTTTTGTATTGCTACTGAGAAAAAAGCAAACAACTGGAAGCTATATGTGGGACAATCATACATAAGATATGTAAAATATAATCCTTCCACTCAGGACCGGTAAATCCTGAGGTACAGTAATGTATTCAGTGTTGGGTATCAGTCTGCAACAACATGTGGGCTATATGAAGAAAGTTTAGAGAAAGGTAGTAAGAATGATTGGATGTCTGGGCAATGGGTTTGGAAAAGGAAAGATTGAAGAAATGACATTAATTTATTCTAGAATAAATCATCAAATACATGGCCTGAACAGAGAAATAGTTATTTGCTATAAATAACATTGTAAATGTAGTATCATCTTCTTTCAAATTCTTTGCAAGGGAAAGCATGTTTATTTTTGTTTAACCTACTGAATTATTGTCTCTATGAGCATTGCCTCTTACACGTTTTTCTACAGAAAGCAGTTTGTATGAGAACTCCTATTAGAAGGGAAGGTAGAATTGGTATGAGAAATGTAATTGGACTGTGAAGTGGCTATTTCTCCTCCAGCCTACTATCCTGACAGACCTCTTTCCTCTGTTACAGGAATCTGGTCTGTCTGCATGGTTAGGTAGCAAACTGACTCCTCTGCAGCAGATCCCTCACCCAGCTATTGCTCTCCTGTTGTGTCTCCTTATTGCCACTTTCACTGAGTGCACCAGCAATGTGGCCACCACTACCCTCTTTCTCCCTATTCTGGCTTCATTGGTAAGTTCCAGCATTTCAAAATACTCTTATTAGAACAGCTTTCAACTCTTCTCCAAGCTTATATGTGCTCAATTATAAAAACTGACTGACTGACCTAGGCAAGCACTCGTTCGTGTATCTGATCTGGAATACAAGACTTAAAATACACATATATGTATGTATATGTGTGCACTCACACACACTGTGCTTAGTTCAACCTTTCTAAAAATCATTGCTGGTGAAAAGTAAAGGGATTAAATTCATTGGCATATTAGACTTTGCCTTCTGGCCTAAACAACCTCATGAGGTCACTGCCAGCTGTACTTGTTTTTTCCTATTTGTTCTGCACAGAGACAGCAGCAGCATTTGCTTCCCTGCAACATTCCATTACTGTATTTCACTCCGACCACCAGCCTTCCAGAAGTCTCTGAGGGTGATAGCATTAGTCAAGCTCTATGACCTAATTCAGACTTTTGCATTTCCACAGGAGATTCCTGTTGATGGGGTAGATGTCGTTCTGCAGTGTGAAAAGCTGGTTCCAGATAGAAACTGGAATAAGCTCCACCAAAATCTTTTTTGAATAGACTTCAGCTAACCCCTAAACTGATCCACTCACCTTCAGAGTTTGGGCTACCTTGCTTCCCCTGATAATTTAGTTTTTTTCTTAACCAGGTTGAAGCCACTCTACATTTTTTTTCCTGGTTTTAGAGTTGAATACAATCATAATTATTAATTTATACTGCAGCAGTGATCAGATTCCACAGTCAAGAACACAAAGCACTGACCACAAAATCAATTCTTGCATTTGCTGCATAAAGACATTGGCTAAAAGTTTCTAAAGCAGAACCAAAATATGAGTGGCTGCAGTGTTTAGGAGAGAACAAGGTTTCTGACACGGACAAATACAATCAGTCTTCTGCCAAAAGATTTCTATGCATTTTTGTATATCAAAACCATCATCTTTGCTCTCCCTGCTTCCATAGGCTGAAGCAATCTGCCTCAATCCACTCTATGTCATGCTGCCCTGTACACTTTCTGCATCATTGGCGTTCATGCTCCCAGTGGCCACTCCTCCCAATGCCATTGTCTTCTCATATGGACAACTCAAAGTTATAGATATGGTGAGCAAAATCACATTATTTTCAAAATTTTCATCACTAGTTTTGATCTTTCTTTTTTCTAATTTTAGTTCTTCTTGAAAGTGTGTTACAAAACTCAATGTACTCAGCTAAAGTCAAATGGAAAGAAGAACATACATGTGTGAATTAATAAAGGGTCACACTGACTCTAATATACAGCCTTATAAAGATGCTATGAAGCTTTTGAAAAACACCCAAGGCTTCTTGTAGATGTTCCAACAAGAGCTTGCTATCAATGAGAAATGTCAATGTCTGTTCCAAAAGCTCAAATGTAGATATTAGGGGTGTCAAAGAGCCCTGTCATCTGGCCAGTCCTTCTGCAGGGACCAGGGGAAAGCCTAGCACATCTCACTAGGCTGCCCTGATACCCTTTCTCACTATGTTAAGGAAAGACGGACAAGGATGTCATGTCGCTTGATAACATTTCCAATTTATTATTGATCCAAGAAGAAATCCAAAGAGACAGATGCCAGGTCAGAAGAAAAAGTGTTAAGTAAGTGGATTAAAAGGATTCAGGACTTCCGCTTTAAGAGATTTATCCAATGGAAACTCATTTTCCCCTAATACAAATTATACTTGTGAAGAAAACCAGCTTAAATGTAGTTTGATGGAGTTCTGATGGAGGTGTGAAAAAAGGCCAAAGAGAAAATCATAGAATCATAGAATGGTTTGGGTTGGAAGGGACCTTAAAGATCATCTAGTTCCAATCCCCCTGCCATCAGCAGGGACACCTTCCACTAGACCAGGTTGCTCAAAGCCTCATCCAGCCTGGCCTTCAACACTTCCAGGGAGGAGCATCCACAACTTCCTTGGGCAACCTGTTCCAGTGTCTGACCACCCTCACAGTGAAAATCTAACCATACAAACAATCCTAATCAGCAAGGAAGGAAAAAAGTACTTGGTTCAACTAATAACCCTTCTCTTTTATAATTCTAGGCCAAAGCTGGGTGTGTACTCAACATCCTAGGAGTTCTGACAATAACTCTAGCCATCAACACCTGGGCTTCATCTTTGTTCCAACTGCAAACTTTTCCATCTTGGGCAAATAGGACAGGTACCTGCCCGTAGTACAGAGAGGGAAACGAACCAACAACTCTTTCTGTTAGAACTGCAATGAGAGCAAGACTACCATCTGCGCAAGTTTTGCTGAGGCAGTGGTTAAGAGACAGGCCTGTTCTGTGGAAAAGGACAAGCCACCTACAAGCAAAATCATTCAGTTGATAACAGCAATAAAATTGCCTAACAGTGCTGTTTAGCAGGCGATTTTGTTACCCCAGCAGTAAGACAAGGTAACCTTTGGCTTTTCAACTGTTCCAGGTATCTTTAGATTTTCTGCTTCAGCAGGGGTAGATTTTCCCCAAGTTCTAGCTACATCACTTTTCAAACTCCACCTGCAAAGCCTGAAATCTGCTGTGAGAAAGAAGAGGGAGGTGTATATATAAATGGAAAGTGAGAGACTCTATGTACCTGATTTCATGCCTATATCTGTGTATTGTCAAAGCTAATATGAATATTCACCTGTGTATGTGTATACAGACCTCTGTGTATATGTTCAAAATGTACATGATTTTTATATACTCCTATGGGCATTCACAGCAATGCATGTGTTGTATGATTACAGACAAATCACATACTGTCAGCCCATTCTATTACTTTGAAATATATTTATTTGCAGTCCACTTGTTATGAATGTAAAAGACCATTTTTTCCCAGAATATATGTCCCATTGTTATTTATGTAAGATTACAGCCTGCAAGGTCATGATAAGAATAATAATATTCTCTTGAGAGGGGAAGAATCCCTGTGTTCTAAAATATATATGATTGAATTAAAGATTTATTTTTTAATGTACTCTCCGTGTTATGGAAATTTTTCTGACTATATATCACTGCTTCTAGTTCTGTCTTCTATGTATCAACTGTTTGTTTGTGTGCTTCCTTAGAATATCTTGAAATAATCTGAGAAGTTAGCATAATTGATTTTCTCTTATCGTTAAAGTATTAATTACTTTATTATTAAGAGTCCAATTTTCTTGGACTCTAAAAACGAAGATCTTTTCCAAAGCCCCTAATGTAGTTAAATATTTAATCCCTATTCTGCTGGAACTGACTTTCAGTAGCACATAGACTCCTAATGACCAAACTCACAAACATACTGGAATATCCAAAGACACTTTGCCAAATCAAGCACTTAGTACCATAAATGAGGTTGGGTTCAGACAGATCAGTTATACAATACGTGCCCCTGAACTTTGTGCCACGTGCTTTGTTCTGTTGTTGCCTGCCTAAGTTTTGCACAGTCTATTGCATTTCTGAAATACAACTTGAACCGTACTGGTTCAACGAGAGTGAACACGAGTGAATTTCACTCTAAAATAGGATGCATGTTCTTCAAAATATTCCTTCACCCTAATTATTAGGAGATAAGGACAAAGCACAGTGTACATTTGATTTATAAAACGTTAGAATTCACTGACCTGCAGTGGTTTCTTTCCAGTTCCAATTGTCAAGACAATTCTGGTATCTGCTGGTCACTGATTCCCTTTGCACTGACAGCTTCCTTGGCCTGACAAGCACAGTTGCTCTGGAAAATCATTGTCCCGGAAAGAACAGTCTGGTATTAACCCTTCAGTGGCTTTGAAACATAGTGTTTTGATTTGATATGTGACAGGGATCCAATAGAATATCGACAGCACAAGAAGGAAGGACATTTATTCTCTTTTGCTAATGAGCTCCTGGGTAATTGATTTCAATCACATAATGACTTGCTCAGGTCACTGCTAAACCACTCAATTTTTTTCCCTTTGCATTTACCTCTCTCAAATAACATCCAAATCTGTCTAAATATTTTCATTACCCTGCTTGCCCTGTGTCTGAGTACCTAAAAAAAATGGCAAACTCAAGCAGATGATTTGCTGTAAACCTCTCCCTTTTTTGCTCTTTGTCTACAGCATCAGGGCAGTGTGCACAGCTTTTGTTTGCTTTTTATTTTCTTTGAAATACTTGCACGTAGTTTACATGTCCTTCTAAATTACTGCCTAGCTAAGCAGGAAATGTTGAATTCTTATAACATTTCCCATCAGCCTCTCCTTCCAGCCCTTTAAAACTGTGTTATGGTTCTTTGAAGTCTTTTCTATTAGTCTACATTATTCAGAGGCTGTGGTGTGCATAAGTACATGCAGGAGCACAGGTGCAATCTTTATGGCAATCTCGAGAAGAAAGAAGAGAGACATCAAGTAGCAGAGAGTGTCATAGGGCCAATGCAATAACGCTGGGTGTTCCATGCTTATTAGCATGTATGAGTACATAAAGGTTCGAGACTTACCAGAAAATGGCTGTAGCGAAAGTTACTCAAGGGGTATCCAAATGCCCAGCTTCCAGAAGAAGACAGGTGAAAAGCTGTAATCTGTAGGCAGAAAAGTTAACAATAATACCAGGACATAAAGAGAAAGGAAAAATTCATTAGTAGTTTCCACCTTGAAGTGATGGCAATAGCAAGTACGCACTGGGCAGTTTCTTGCCTTGGGTGTGTCTGAGTGCAGGACTAGTTGAGTTACAGCTAAATATAGTGTGCTTGTGCAAAAACCAGTAACACTATTAAAAATGTTCATAATTTTCTAAGCAAAGCAGGTAGAAAGTGTTTCTAAGCCCCATTATTACCCAGATCACTTTTGAAGGGTGGTTCCCCATTATGTTTCCAGATATTGCCCTCAAGGAGTGGCTCTATTTCCCATTGTGTGATCAAATTTCACAATCTTCTGTGAAACTGCCAGCTCAGCACCTGTTGTAGTTAGGTGTGATTTCTAATGCAGCTCTTCATTTCGGAGTTGACACTAAGTTTGTTTTACATGAGAGTTGTAAGTGATAAATTTGCTAATGTGAAGGGGATGTCTGCCTTCTTGCCTGCCTTCTCTAAAAAGCAAGTGCTCTACAAAACCACAAAATACAGGTTTCCCACAGTACATGCCAGTGAGTAAGTGGGTGACTCGCAGTCACCTCCTCCATTTTCCCTGGAGTTATGGTGCTGTCTTGCCTTGCCTTGCCCAGACACACGCACACACACACGGGCACACACGAGTTCTACAGGTACATACATGTACACCTAAGAGAATATGAAGGATTTATCCTGGTAAACACATACATTTCTACAACACATGACCACACCAGAAAACCAGATTAATTGTAAGCAGACTAATTCAGCAATGAAAATAGCTTACAGTTGGGAAAGGTACTTCATCATAAACATCTTGACAGAGATTTGCAAAGTGGCATGGAAGTGATGCAAGGGTCACTTCATCAAGCACTGAAATCATAAACAGACTTAACAGAACACATTGCAATTTTAAAGGCAAAACAGGATAAAGCCAGCACATCTTTTTAGTCCTCAAGTGCTTTTGGAGAAACCAAAAATTCACTCCCAGTCACTTAAAAGCTATTAAAATGAACTTCAAGGAATCCTTGTTGTGTAGCACTGAAATCATGAAATATATCTAGATCTTAAAATTTAATTCCTAAGCTTTCATTAAAAAAAGAGCAACCCAAAAAAAAACCAAACAAAAAACAACAAACAAAAAAAACCTACTTTGAAGGAAGCCTTATCATATAATGGACATAAAAGAATTTACAAAAATATGAAAAATATTTCCAGAAAACAAAATACAAACCAATAGAAACATGAAGGTCCTGTGTTTTATCCAACAGTCATCATCATGTATGTAAATAGGAACCTTTCTCCAGAAGCTGTAAGAGCAGTTCCACTCTTGTCCCCGGAGGTAATTCCTCCCTCAGATAACTATGGCATGCTGGTGGTAGTGTGCATCCTTGTCCAAAACTCCAACTCTCTCCATTTTAGCATAATTGTTCTAGGAATAAAACTCTTTGCTCTTAATTAACACGTTGGTTTAAGTGTTTGCAAAGGCAGAAAGAGAGTTTAGAATTTTTGCAAGGATAAATAGCCAAATAAAGAATAGAAAATAGAAATACAAGGACTTGGGAAATACGTAACTTTAAATCATCACAGAATTTCACAACCTTCTTTTTTTTTTCCAACACGGAACCAATAAAACTATTTACAACTTGATTCACTGAACTTTATGATTTGAGTTAGTAATGACCAAGGTGCCAATGTCTGGAAATGAAGTGGTTTGAATATATTAATCACCTGGTGTCCAAAATAACAACTGTTTAATAGAACTTAATCACTACTGTCAATGCTGTGTATTTTCTCCTATTAAAGAAACATTTAATATTATTTATCCTTTAATCATACTAACAGACTGAAAACGTCCAATTGTTATTCAGGAAGTAGAGATGCTCTTGCAATTTGCCATCTAGTGGCTGCAGACACTGTACCAGGGCATGCTCAAAGCTCCCAAACCCAGGCCGAGCAGCTAGTCTGGTGTTAATCCTCCTCAGAAAACACCCTTCAATAGTTAAGGAGAAAGTAATGGAACAAGAATACTTTTCAAAGGCAGTGCATGACAGCATAGTTGCAAAATTAGAAGTCTATTAACCAACCCAGTTAAACAAAAATTGATTGAAATTGTCAAAAGGAAAAAAAAAAGCAAATCACAGACTGACTTGAAAATGGAGAAGGGACAAAATGGTTAATTCAGGGGTTAAACTCATATATTGTTACTCATGAGTTAGAACAGACCAGATGCAACTGCTTCAAGGCTTAGACCTGCTCTGCGTAAGATATCTTCATTAAGCATTAGTCGTGACTACTTATAGATGGTACTGTATTTGAAATTCTAACATTAAGATGATCTGTTAAAACATTTAAACTTTACTCTGCTTCAAGTTTATACTATCCAGCCAACTTCAGATAAGCCATAAGCTTCTCTTGCCAACCTTGCAGCATTACAGGAATTTCCTCATTTCCCCTGATCCCTGTCCAGTCTATAAGAAGCAGAACAATTTCAAATTTTCCCAATACCAGCCACAGGGACTAAGGGCTTTCCATTCTTTGGAAGGGAACAGAAAGCCCTGGGACACCAAATTTCATTAATTCTGCTGATGATAGAGCTTCTCCTTTCTTTATAGAAAGCAAAAGGAAAAGCGGTCAGAGTCGTCTGTGAAACTAACATGCTTATTGACACGGAATTGCACAATGTCAGAAGAGCAAGGTGTGTGCAAAAGCAGAAGGGGAACATGTTCTCGGTACAGTTAGCTGCATGGCACCAGTTTTCCTGGTTGCCTATCAAGGGGATCTTAGTCAGTGAGTAGTGGTTATTCTAGAGCAGTTGTAGCGACTGCAAAGGAAAAGTCACATTTCCCTTTTTGCTGTAGGACTATCCTGATGAGACTTGCCAGAAAATTCAAAAGGATTCTATTTATTTTTAAGATGTCTGTCACCTGAAGGGAGTTTGAATTTT
>NW_010332560.1:54633-55513 GCF_000700745.2 Antrostomus carolinensis | reverse complement strand
TACATGAAACATGCAATCATAAATCATTTGTCTGTGTTGCAGATAACACAGTTGTACAATGCAAACTTCCTCACACCTGTGCTTTTTCTTTTCTCCTTAGACCTAAGCAAGTGGTGTTGTGGTATCAAAAGCTACAACCAGTATCAAAGAAATAGTACAGTCTCAGAAGATACTACCTAGCCAATCTGAAATAATCTGTAATTCCTTGAGTGTTACATCTTTATCCAGGCTACACAGAAAAGAGTAACATCATGAGAATTTGTTCAGATGACTTTCAGAGACCGGACTGCTCAGCATCACTTGCAAGCTTAGGAGTGAAGACAGAACAGTTTTTCCTCTAATTAGTGGCGAAAGCCAATGACCACAGCTAGTGCTACCGTCCTTCTGGATGGGCACAACACAAAGATCAGTGAATGGCTCAGAAAAAACACACTCCACTTTCATGCTCATATGTTATCTCCTAATTTAAGGTGCTCTGACAGCTAATAGAAAGCATGGTGTGTGGACAAGACAAAAATCAATTTCTGAAATGTGTTTGGAGAAGACTGAAGTATTGCTGCCAGGGGGACAGGTTCTGTCTGCCATCCTGGCTCCAGAAACAAGTGTTCCTCTCCAGTGTACATAAGGCGTGTGTAAGTGCAGGAGTTCATGCTGTATATTTCTATATCTTGGCAGAGATATTATAAGAAAAAAACAAAACAAAACAAAACATGCATCTTATTAGCCTAGAAGAAAAATCTTTGGTCTGTTTACACTGTAACCACACACCTGTATCTCAGAAATATGAGACAATTGATGGGGAAAGGGGAGGGGACTGACATCTTTGGGTTCCTCTGCACCAGGTGCAGTCAAATATGTAATATCTTTCTCGCCACTATTT
>NW_010332560.1:38716-54609 GCF_000700745.2 Antrostomus carolinensis | reverse complement strand
CTGAACAGCCCCTGCAGGGAATGACTCCAAAACATGCCCATGCTCTCTGCTCCAGCAGGATCAGTTCTTACCTGGAGCCCTGGCGGGTGCATACATAAGTCAACCAAATCCCGAAACCATTCTAGCCCAGCTGCAGTTCCTTCAAGTCACAGAAAGACAAAAACACGAAATCTTGGACTACACGATTATATCATTTTATTTTCCTTACAGGACACAACACTTAATTTCCTGTTTATGTTTCAGTTTATATTTCATTTTTACAGGACATAAATGTGGCATTAAGGAAACTTGTTGTCTCGTCACAATGCAGCTATATTACAAAACATCAGTGTAGGGGACAGAGATAGCTGGACAAGACTGTCCCATCTCCTTAGTCCCAGTAAAATCCAGTTGCATTAATTTCTTATCTTAATAATTGTGTGACAGGAAATCAATCAGTATTTACTGGAGCAGAATAAGCAATGTGAAATTGTTTAAGAAAGTATGTTTTGCCACATGATACATGACAAACCAAAAGGCACGACAAGCTTTATCAACTGTCCTGTACAGATAGCGACGGGTGGAACTGGAATGTGCTGCTCCCAAGGGATATTATGGGATTGCATTAGCCCATACCGAAATGCACTTCTATCACTTTCTTTCTTCCTATCTGACTGCATGCAACCCTACAAACCAGAGAAAGCAAAGTCTCTGTGTTTAGGAACTTAGATCTTAATTGGGAAAGGAATATTTAGTATTCTTAGGCAGTGATTAACATAAACTCTGAGTTAGAGTTTATAAATATGATGAGTCTTTAATTTACACAACAAGTAGAGTAATAGAGATTAGAGGAAAGACCTTGAGAGGGAGGGAGAGATACCTTCATATCTAACTTGGGCTGCTAACACACTCTAATTACAATTGGTCTCACAACAAAATCTTTCAAGAGAGAGTATGTTTCAGATTAGGAGTTAAAAATAGCCCAGTGCCATTATACACTATTTTAGTGCAAAGAATTATCAAACACCTACTACAGCAGAATGCCTGGTTTTTTTTCTTTAAATCTTACTCAGGTTATTTTTTGTCATGAAAGAATTACCTGCATCTTTGGCTGTTGTAAAAATATCATGCATGGCACCACCTGCCAGACTAATAACAATAATTAGAAATGTAATAAACTGTTCATTGGCAAGGTAACAAATTGTCTTATCCTTTGAAAGTCACACTGGCCTGAGGCAATTCCTCACAGACATTCGCCACTGATGTCACAAGAGCCTGAGTGAAAAGCACACTGTGCAAAAAAACAAGAAAGGAAAAAACCACTGGCAAAGAGACATTCAAGCAATGCAGAGAGGCTGCAGTGGATTCTCATTTTACTGAACAAACCATTAAAACTAAGGATTTATAAAGAGTTGACAGTGAAGGCGAACCGATCCTATCACTTCCTATGAAAACTTACAGACTGGAGCATTTGGAGATTCACATGAACTCATAATACTTGCTTAAGAAGATGAAACATTTTAAACTGAATTTAGAATGACAACTTCAATTGCAATTACTTCTTTTTATGCTCCTTAATTCTTTTCATCTTTTGCACAATGATCTTTCAAAAAGTAATTTGCACTGAATACCTCTTATAGTGGGTTACTCTGACTCTTGTATCTCACACATCTAATTTAAAATCTGGCAATCTGAGATCAATATTTCTTTCTCACTGAAGCTCCTCTAAGTGCTAAAGCAATCTCAGTTTGTCTGCCAGATAGGAATTAATGGCCTGTTCAGGATTTTTACCTCCCATTATAACACTCTATTTGAACAGACCACACAATTTCACATTGCTTGTTTTTTAAGAGAGTGTTTAAAATCATCCTCAGCAATGAAAATGTGGTTTCATATTTTCGTGACCTTACAGTGTTTATACCCCTTTCCTGCAATATGTTTTACCTCTAAAAAATCCATTTTCAGTTTCTGAAATGTAAAAGCCCCTCAGAAATCTGTGAACTTAAAATGTTGCTTCAGTCCATGCCCTTCCTCACCCATTTTCTAGAATATATGCTGGCATTCAAGAGAACACTGCTACCTGTTCCATGCTTACAAAGAACCCAAGAGAAGAAAATCAAGTCATAAACGCTGCATAAGCACTTCTTTCTGAGGCTTCTGATGATTTCACAGTCCCAGTAAGTCATCTAGGAGGGGCCCATGCCAGGTAGCAGCCTGCTTTTGTTCTTTGCTTTGTACTAAGAAGGGAGGGTCATTGCTGAGGCACAACACTTGGAGTATTTATATGATTCACTCCTTCTTTCATTGAATCATTTTCCAGTTTCTAAGATAATACCTCCGGGATGATTTCAACTGCTGTTTGCGGAAGCACAAAGTTTTATGTTTTCCACTATCGTGTGTGAAGATAAAGATGAAGGCAGGATTGCCCAAGCAAGATGTGAAAAGGTTTTGGACAGGATGGGAGAAACCTCTCTTGAATAGTTCTGATTACTGACCTGATGGCTCTGAAGTCTTGCACACAGGAGCTAGGAAGGCCAGCTCAGAACCTTGACTAACAGACAGGTATAGCTCCATGACCTTACTGCTGAACATGCTGCATATTTTCCCAAATCCAAGCAATGCCCTAGACAGTGTCAAGTAATTAATCCCAAACTGTGTTTGCAGTATACTTGGTTAGAAAAAGCCCAAGTATGCTAGTCCAGGTAAACTCTTCCCACTTCTTTTTGTTTCAAAATCAGTACAATGTTAGTTGGTTGAATTTGAGCTAACACCTTGGAGTAGGGATGTTAAGCACCTGTCAGCTTTGCCTATAAATACTGTGGATGTAACTACGTTCTCTTAATGAGCTCATAAGAAACTCACACTTCAAGAATTAAATTTGAGTTGCATTCCTAAAACAGTTTTTTTTCTGCAATGCAACTCTACTAATCCTGTTTATACATCTGTATTTCTCACATGAATATTGTCAGTGCATTTTGGGAAGCTGGGGACAGATGTTCCCCCAAAGTCTATGGAAGTGGAGAAACGCTAAAAGGGCGTGCACGTATTGGCACTAGCCATTTATGGAGCACTGTAGTTAGCAGCATGCAAGCACACTCCAAGAAAGGAAGAAGCCAGACCAGTTGTACTGGTTATTAGAGATGGTTAAGGGGCTAAAAAAAAAAAAAAACAAAAAACCAAACCAAACCAACACACACACATTTCTGCCAAGCCAGTTATAAGAAGATAATCATGTGCTAGCCTAAGCCTCTGGCAGGAGTAAAGCACTGTTAGCTGTCTTCTAGTTAGCTAAATAGTAATCATCCTGTTTAGAACCAATCATGTCACTAACTGGTTAGAAACTTGGTTAAAGGTTGTGGTAAAGAGAAGGTGTACTGTTTTATCTCTAGCTGCAGTATTCCTAAACTTTTACAGAAAATATGTTGAGCAAGGCATGTACAGAAGCAATTTTCCATTTGTTAGCAAATTCATAAGTTTTTTGAAAGGGATATAGGAGGTTTTGCAAGTTGAGAAGTACAGCAGGTTCTGAGTGCAGTCTGCTGTTCTGAGCACTACACAGGAGATCCTCAAACAATTCAAAACAGATTCTCCTCAGCTGGTGTAAAGGAACAGTGTAAGAATACAATGTGTTTCATCTTGGGTTGCAGAGTAAGTACAGTAAACTGCTAAAATGCTTCATCTGTACCACAGAGTGACATCACATGTCATTCACAAACAAATGTTGTTTCTAAGCTCTGTCACAGCTCCAGAAAGGATGCTGCGTGCTCATGATAGAATGTCAGCAAGGAGGAACAGACCAGAAAATAGCCTGAGAACTAAAAGATGCACACTATTTGGGGTAGGTGTGGGTTATTCAACACCTTTGAAATCATCTTGCAACTTAAAATAAATGGAGAATAAAAAGAGCAGGCAGCAAGCCTCAGAAGCAATAACATGAAGCAAGGTATGAGTGATCATTTCATTGCTTATGCCTTAGTGCTAAGTGGCCAAACCTGCATAACATATGCAAAATCATGAATGTGACAGGATTGGGTTTGGAAGACTCATCCAGTTCAAAGGCCACACTTGTAGCTCCACATGTTCTTGAAACTCCCACAGTCCCTCAGGGCCTTAAAACCTGAATGCAATAGCATTCTCCTTTGAATCTCATGTGGTCTGACCTTTAGAAAGTCCTATTTAGATAGAGGAGTTAGAGGTGACTAGACAGAGGATCAGACAACTGTTCTTTTCTCTCCAATATCAGTACCAAAGTTTCCAGTGCCATTGTCAGGTGGCTTAATCCTCTAGGATTCAGTCATTTGTTTTCTGACATTGACCACAATCTTCTCCATTCTTGGCAATGACAGAGAATGCATTCATCAAATCACCGTGCTCTGGAAACTGGTGTATAACAGACTTTCTCCTTATTATTGTCATGTCACCAAAACTCCCCCAATAGCCTCATTCTGGCAGCCAAAAATGAAGAAGCCATAAGACCAGACAAAGACAGCCTGACAACCTACCACCTACCCAGCAGCTTCAGGCTGGGAGAGCTTTCTCTCTTTCTGCTAACCTTGTAACAAAAAAAAAAAAAGAAGAAAATCACAAAAGAGACTTTCTGAAGTGCAGTGTCAACAAGAAAGGGAAAGTTGACAAAATGCTGCCAACTCTTCATGAATTATGTTCTGTGAGAAGATAAGAAAGTATATGTTACATTACAGGACATTTCAACCTGATTCTGAGGTCTGAAACTTTACATATATACAGTGATCAGCTTCAAAGAGGAATGAGCATTCCTCCCTGAGGACAGGAGAAACATCCAGCTGCCCTGGAACGATACGGGGTCCTGAACATGGCATGTGATACTGAATAGTTATAAGGAACAAATAACTAAGCAGAAGACAAAATAAATCTGTGAGGAGAATCAGAGATTATGACTCCATTAGCCCAATATCTCTGTCTTAAATTAATTATCTCACTCCTGTATTGGAAGTTACATACTAATAGCAGTCTTGTCAAAAGAGCAAAACAGAACATATTGCTAGATGACACAAGGACTATAACACGTGTCTAGATCACCTACCTGAATTTCACCTAGAGCAGAAAGGCACAGAGTCAAGTCTAACACCACGTCTTGAGTTCATCCTCATTTCTAAAATAACAAAACAACAACAGCTTATAGTGGCTGCCATATTGCTATAGATACTATGCTTTATAGGCAACACTAAATCACTGGTCAGGAAATGATATTTCTATATATAATAATGGTTCTTTATATTTTAATTTAAGATTAAACAATTAACAAACAAAGTTCTGCCAACAAAAGAGCATCTTATGGGTGTGCCAGATTTGTAGACTATGATTCAGATGTCCCTGGTGAATTTTATTTTTCAGTCTTCCAACTGAATACTGCAACTCACAGCTCCTCTAAGCTGTAAAAACGATAGGGCAAAAGACAGACAAATCCTGTCAAAAGAAGAGGCTCAGAAGGGAATGAGAATGATACTCAAATATATCGAATGCTAAAATTGCCAAGTTCAGTTTATCAATATGTTTTTCTAAACACTTTAAACTACCAGATAAATGCACTTGGAATTATTTCTTAGGGACAAAAATGGGCTGAAGTGTATGTAGGTTAAACCAAGGTGTGTATTCCCTAGGGATATCTCAGAAGATAAAAAGCAAGCCCTGACTACTATTTAAAGGCAGCACAGCAGACGGTTAAGTTACACCCAGGTGTGTCTTCCCTCAGGAGATCCCAAGGGAGAGATGCTCGGCCACTTTTCCTATTTGATGGTGGCAGAATTGCTGGTTAGATTACGTCTTAAGTAATTTTGTAAGCTTATCATCCAAATGTTAGGATACAAAAATTGTAAGCCTACAAAGCTATTTATGATAACAAATACTTCTACCATCACTGCATAATAAAATATAAACAATGTATTAAAAATAAGCCATTATCCCACTACTAAATTAAACAAGAATATTTTATCAAAGGAATGAATTTACGTTCTGGTTGGGCACAAAATGAAGTTCATAGGGAGAACTCCTCACTGACAGAATTCCAGATCAACAAGACCATTCTTGCCAATTTTAAATAGCAGGAGAGGTTTATAATGAGGTCAACAGTGGTTTTCCATGTAAAGGAGCTCAAGAACATTTTACATTAAAATTGTACAAACATTCTGAATTGGGCACAAAATGTCGTGCACACCTTTGAGCTCAGCTTACCCATTTCCAGTGTTCTACTTCAAAAAGCACTAGCTAGTGCAGAAAAAACCTCTGAGACAAGGCTCAAACTGTGGAAAATAAGATGACAATCGTATTTTTCCAATTTCTATTTCAAAACAACCTCATATGCCCCAGATGCCAAAATGTGGCACTACAAGAAGCAGACCATGCAGGATAATTCCTCCTAAGCGAGAGAAACAAATCTGGAAGCAGGCTCTTGAGCCACTCACTCTAGACATCTGACAAGGACATCATGCTCTGTCAGTTACACAGACTGTCACTTCTTCCCCCCCTCTATAGAGGTACCACACAGCCCTGCCCCTTTAGGAATCTTCCATGGCCAGCTGAGCCCTCATGAAAGTAGACAGGAGCTATTTCCACCTGCTGGCATTATTACTTCAAACTATAGTTTCAGTCAGATATCACTGAATTGGTTGCACTGACTTGCAATTTGAATACTTACTTTGCAACTTTGATGGCTGCAACTTATTTTTTTCCCCCTCAAAATGAAAGATCAGATCTGGGAAGAGAATTTAACAGTTTAGAATAGCTGCCAGCACACCAAATAGACACCTTAGTCTTTCAATAAAAGCTCAGACCAAGAAGAGATATAAAGTTAACTCATTACAACAGTCTAGTCTGGATCTGACAAAACTAAGTTTGTTCTGATGTAAGCCTCTTGATCTCTCCTGTTCCTTGCTTGTGGCATATGGCTTCATCTCCCAAAAACCAAACTGTTTTCATTTAAAAAAGCTCTTCACGTTGACTGCAAGGCAGCTGTAAGGAGAAAGAAAATACTGACTTTAAATTCTACAAAACTATTCTGTCACTCAAAAGGAGAAACACTACAAAGCAGTACTGCCAGGTGGGCTGTGCTCTTTATGTCCACAAAAGTGGAGATTGATATAAGGCTGTGGTACACAGTGGTAAGAAACAGGAAAAGTCTGCAGCAAATACTGACACCCCCCTTTCCTCTAGGTTATTTCCTCCTGATAGTTATCCCAGGAAAGAAGAGATAATGCTTGCCAGTCAGTGGTTCACTTTCATTCAGGATCTTATCTCTGCACTGCAATCAGCCTGTGACGCCAGCTCAAGTAAACACACCCAACAAGTTTAAGTTAAACTAGCTAACTTGGGTACCAATAACTACACAGCTGCAGCAGTCTGGATTTCAAGGCAGGCTGCAAAGCTGACTACAGAGACTGGATTAATGATCAGGCCATTAGCCTGCTTTGGTTCTGGGCTATTGCAGTTAGTACCCAAGTTACTAACATAAAACCATCTCAGATTTGTCTATCTCAGCCATCAGAGCAAGAATTGTAAATCAAAGGTAGTGTAGAATTTGAGAATAATTGAGTAAAGATGTTGAGTGTAGCTCAAACCATCTCAGAATCTTCCATGCCAGCTTTAGACATGTAACCCTGAGGGACATCAAATGTGAAAGCCCTTGGAAAGGACAAGCATTAATTATGCAGCACTATCTTTGAGATCTTCCAGACAGGAAAGAGCATATCCACCAACACTCCATGGCCACTATCTCTACAAGATCCTGCAGATAAATAAACAAAGTCTTCATTTCTAGTGTCAAAAGTTCTTGATACATCTAATAAAACCAAACTAGAAAACTCTTGATAGGGAATAATCCATCACAGGTAAAAACATGGCTTTTCTTCCACCGGTCCTGTTGTTATGACATGTGGATGCTGTGGTAGATCTTTTCTATCACAACTCTGTGTGATGTATTCTGCAACACGAATCACAAAAGCACTTCATGAATAGCATGAACTTAGCATGAATATAAATATGTCCTCCAAAGCAGAGAGTATGTTTTTATCAAAGTTTCAAGACCTTATTCAGTATCTTACCATAATTGTGGGAGATAAACATGGGTGTACCTATACAATAACCTGGGGGCCGCAAAGATGTTTCTACTGTTTTGTGGAATGACGATAATTATATTTAGCACTCATTCAAGGCTTTTCATCTTCAAAGCACTTTACAAGCATTAATTAATCCTCACAACACCCTATGAGGTAGGTAAGTATTATTACAGTAGGTGTGATCAGGTTTGTGTAGGGGACTGTAGAGTGTGCACAAAGCCAGGCAAGGGCAGCAGAAATACATATTCCTGCAATTGCACATTTAAACTCGTATTCCTCTCTACATATCTGCACACAAACCTCTCCACATAAATATATATACATACATGCCCACACAAATGAATATACTCCTCCAAACTAGTTCTATTTTTATGGCTGTGCTAAGGCAACCTTTTTTTGGGGAAGGAATATTACCTTGAGTATACTGGTCTTGTAGTGTTGTTCTTACATTTAAATGGTGCAACATGTTTTGACATTCTATGGCAGAGGCACAGTTCCTTTCCATGATGAGAGTTCAGACTGAACAACTGCAAGAAAGACGCCTATTTCTGGTAGCTGAATGCTTTCTGATAGTATGGCAAAAATCTATGCCAAGAAAGTGTTTTTAATAACCACAGGTAGATAATAGGTTTGCCAAACATGGTAACAGATGGGTATTTTAAATCAAAAGAAAAACAGAGAGGTTGAGAGGGCGCACTCTCTTTCCAGACAGTTAGAGCTCAATACCTGCCCAACTTCTCTGAAGAATTACCAAGAGAACAAGGAAAAAAACCTGCAGCTTAGTCATATTTGTATTCTTATTAAATGCAGGACTGCCCGAGGCGAACAAGAGCTGATATCATAATTATTGGCTTGCCTAGCCAGCTGCCTTCTCTCACCTGATGTAAGATCAGATCTTTCCAGCCTTTGGAGACTCTGTACCGCTGAGCCTCCACTCTCTCTGTAGGGCTGTTTGAATGACCTAATCCTGTCCTGGAGCAGCAGCACGCCGTTTTGCTTCAGTAAAAAGGTAAGAGGAAACCTCTGACAACTTCATATAGCTTTTTAGAACTCAGCCGTGAAAGCCAAACGGAAGGGGGAGCAGAACTCTTTTGCCTTGGCTCATCTATTTAATCTGAAGTCCCTGAGGCTGACTTTGAAGAACTTCAGGCTGAGGGAAGGGGAAGGTCAGCACCTACATCCCGTTCCTCGGCAACTCCTATAGGTGTTTATCAGCCGCGAGTGAAGAGCAGCAAGAGAAGGAGTCAAGAAAACACCAGGTAAGTTACTAGATCCATTGGTCTGGTACTGAGAGAAATGAAGATTGTAGGTGATTTCCCAGAGGAAGGGAAAACAAAAATTAGCTTTTCTTGTCTCGGGTGTATACCAGCTTAATCTAAGCTACTTTCTGTTCCATAGTTACAGGGAGAGCTGGAAGCGTTTACCATTACCTGAAAAAAACCAAAACAAAACAAAACCAAAAAAAACCAGAAAGACAAACCAATAATAGTATTTCTAAAAAAAAGTGGGAAGTCTCATGTCTTACAAATTTATAATAGATTTATTTCAAACTTTCCCAATGGCGAATCACAAACTTGGGAAGTTACATGTTTGGAAATCAAGCTTGCTTTTCCTACAGCCTCTGTTTGAAATCTGTCATTTTTGCCTCGTGTGTTTTGTAGCAGTAGATGAAAACTTTTTTTAGACTTACTATTTTGAAGGTGACTGAAGTGACATCCAGACAGAAGTTATCATGTGTTAACTGCAGAAATTATTACATTTGAATACTACAAATGGAAACTTGTTTCTTTTTTCTTTATATGCACAGGCAGTATATCACTTTCTTTTAACGTCTTAGTTTCAGACTGTTAGATTTCTGTCAAGAAAGGAACTGTTTGTGTTACAAAAACAATAATTATCAAATCTATAAATAATAACCAACCATCATTCACTCTTGGCCCTCTTGCAAACTTACTGAACATCACATTAAATCTTGGGGAATTAGACTTCATTCTAGAAAAGTTTTGTTTATTGGAATAATATGTTTCCAACTTGAATACTGAGATGAGCTAGGTTGAACTGGATGTTTTAGGCTGAAGACGCGCGTATTTTGTTCATAAGTAATTACAAGCATAGAAGAACAAAAAATATTAAATATCTAGAGTGCATATTTCTTAAGGGGTAAAGGATTGTGTACTTTGCTTTCAGCCAAGCAATGCCCTTGGTATTATATATGCAGCCAAGAAAATATACAGCTGAAGCACATTGTTTACCCTACATCCCAGTGAGGGGAGATGAACATGGGTAGAAGTAGTATTAATGTAAATGAAAGAAGGGACTATATCCTGGTAATTTGAACATCTACACTCTGCCCCAAATGTTAAAATATAGTGTGAGAAAGTACTGGCTTGTACATGAGCACAGATACTTGTATAATATTGCCACGTTCCTAGATATAACTGGAGCCACGTGTTGTTACTGAGATAGGAGTCAGTCAAGCGTTCCAGGGAGTAAATGGAAATACCTGTATGCTACTGTGACAGGTGTCATACAGGAACCTGCTGGGAACACAAAAAGACACTTGCCACTACTGCAAAACACAGAGCAGAAAGAGGAAAGCGTAGAAAGAGGAACATCTACATGAAACAACGTGTCTTTCCGACCCATTCCTTGTAATAACAGGCTTTTTCTTTTTTTAGGAGAATAGCTTAGTGCTCAAATACAGTTTTTTAAGGGGATAAAGAGAACGACACATAAAACCCCCCAGAGAATGCACTATATCCTCTTAGAGCATCTATTTTGTAAAAACAGAAATAAAAAGAAAATCTAATTGTTTAGGATTCCTGGAAACTAAACATTAACTGCAACAACAACCTTCTAATCTTTTTGGCCACAAACTCCAGAAATTTAACACAAGAAGTGGAGTCATGCAGAACTACTTTCAATCATTAAATCACTCCCATAGCCTAGTTTCATAGGCTGTTAAATGACCAAGGACAAGGAGACAATGATGCTGCCTCCAAAAAAAACCTGAAACAGGAATTTCCAAGCCCTGCAAAAAATATTGATAATTGATTCGTAGTTGAACCAAAAGGAGCCTTTGATTATAGCCCAGAGCGACCACAGCTGGATTTGCAGCCAAAAGTTCTGCACGAACCCATGCAATAAAATTTAAAAGGCATAAAGTTACCAAAAAAAAAAAAAAGCCCAAAAAACCCCAAAACCCAACCAAACAAACCAAAACCACCCCCCACGTATTTAGCCTTTAAAAGGTAGGGACTCAAAGCACTGAAGGGGGTGTAATGAAGAATTTTTACATGTACTACTCTGTCCTGCTTATAAACCCAACAATTACAGATGCAAAATATTCTAGCTGCTTATGCATCAGTCATGCAGAAACTTTCATGCTGGCTCCACTGGAAAGTAAGGAAAAGCATTGTTTTGGATGTGGTATAAGCGAAATAGTATTTGGTATGTCAGTGTCTATAAGCCATAGAAATGGAAAACAGAGATAACTTCCAAGCAGACAGGATTTACTGTTTGTGGCCATGTCCTCTGTTGTTACACAGAAAGCCTGAGCTTTATGATTTGGGTCCAACACACCTCTCTGCCCTCCTGCACCTCAAAAATCACTAGCTCAAAACACAAAACAATTAATTCTGGAGATAATGCAGATCAAGCAAGAGGTACAAATAAAATCCTTCTCTCGTACACCTGTGAGTACGGCCAGTGACGTGTCTTTCCAAGGCAATTCTTCCTTTAGTTAAGATTTGCAAGCAAGGTGGCAGCTCTCAGAAGCTAAGCAAGGCTGGAATACCCTGAGTAGGAGCCCACTAATACATCGTCACAGAATGGCATCATTCTGTCCACCTTAGGAAGCAGAGCTGTGAGGTGCTGCTCTTCCTTCTGAGTCACTATTGAATCAACAGGATGCTGCTTACTTTAAGGACTGAAAGCAAAGTCTTGGCCATTTCTATTTATCAAAGACACTATGCCACTTTTAATAAGATTAGGGAAATAATTAACCCTTTTACCACATTTCAAATATAAATTCAAGTCATGCTTTCAGTCACAGCCAGCTGTTTGCTACTTCCCTAACTGGCTCCTCACCCCATAGACAACCATTTTGGTTTTTTGTTGTTTTCTTTTTAATCAAGTCCTGTACCACACAGTCCATTTTTGGCACCCCTCTTGTGCAATGAGATACTACCAGTGCTTTCTTCCACAATGCCGAGAAAGCTCATACCCCTCACTCTAACCCAGCATGCGGTGCTTGCTGCCTTCTTGCAAACACCCTCTTCCCGAGGAGCCTGTATGCCACTATTCTTCCTTCAAATCAACACTTAAAAGAGCCACATATTCCAAACAACCGAGACAGAATATATTAATCTTTATTCCATTTGAATATTCCATTCCAGCTTTAGAGTTGTCCACATAACAACGTTACTTTTTGCACTATATAAACAAAATAATAATGCATAAGATTATTATACGTATTTTACCTAAATTCCCTAACGTTTTGAAATGAAACCTGCATTCTTTGTGCCCTGTTAAATGTTGCCTAGTATTGAAGGAAGCTGCTAAATGCATGGTTAGTAAAGTGATCCCTGTATAGTCTTTACAAATCTCAACAGTGTCTTCTGAGGCTTAGTAAATATATGTAAAATCATTTCAAGATGTTTGGATGAGACAGGGCTACTGCAATCCAGAGCCTTATTATCTTTCTGTTGGTGAAGTGCTCTGAAATGAATGAAGCATATAGGGTGAGGTTGCATCAGAGTCATGTAATGAAGCTAAACATGCTGTCATTTTAACCCAATTTGTTTCCCTCTGTACTGCTGCCTCACCAGTTTGTTAGAGCCTCTCAAAGGAGCTCATCTAGTGTCAGCTTACAACTTCCACACCTAGCCCGTACTTTACTCCTGGAATGGGCAGGCATCCCTGCCCTGCAAACTCTTAACTGCTGGTTCAACAGACCTGCCAGGACAGGTCCCTGCAACATTCCCCTCTGTGGGCAAATGGTAGGATGCCAGAAATATTAGACAGGAACCTGTTCTCCCAGGAATGTAAGTAATTCATAGAAGGAAATAATTTACTATTTTCCCAGCTGGAATAATTAAACAGCCAGGCACTGTCCTCCCAAGCTGCAGAAAAGAAGAGCAAACGAGAGGGGGAAAAAAAAAAAAGAGCTGGAATGTCCTTCAATATAAATTCTCTTCCAGACTAAACAACCTTAATTCTGTAAATCTTAAGGCATGTTTTTGATGTCCCTGACCATTCTCACTCCTCTCCTATGAACTCCAAACTGGAGGCCACATGTTCCAAAATGCAACAACCAAAACTGGTCACAAACCTTTACCAATTTTACCAACACCGAGAGGAGGTAACTTCACAAATCCCACAGAACATACTTCTGTAAGCACCTCATACCTGCTAGCATGTCTGCCTTTTTTGTTATGGCATGATATGGCTGATTCAGGTTCAGCTTGTAACCCATTAAAACCTCGAGATCTTTTTATGCAGAATTGCTACTTAGTCAGTTGTTCTCATTCACTATCTGCAGAGTTTATTATTCCTGCTAGATGGTGAACTATTATTGAACTACAATTTACTGTCTTCAGATCATTTTTCCTGACTCCTTTTGAATATTAATCCTGTCTTCTACATATGCAAAGCCTTCCATCTTCATGCTGTCTTCAAATTTGATTAGTGCACCTCTCTAGTCTATCACACAAGTCATTAGTGAAAATACCAAGTAGTATCAGACTCCAAGAAATCCACTCAAAATACCCTTTCATTCTGACAACAGTCAGTAATTACTCTTAATGTTCTATTCCAGCTTTACCTCCTCTCTACTAGAGTTTTAGCTGAACTAAATTTTCTTAGTTTGCTTACGAGAACATCATGGGAGACAGTGTAGAAGCCTCACTAACGTCAAGCTGTGTTACCTGTGTACCTTCTCCTCTTGCAGGGAAACTACATTGGTATAACAATTTCTTAGCAAATTCATAATGGTTTTTCTCCTTACTTTTGCCTTTCTTTCCTCAGTTTGTTGGTTTGGTGTTTTTTTGATTTTGTACTTTTCTGGGAATTAAAGTTAAACCTGCCATCTGTAATTCCCTCGTACTTTGTAGTTTCAAGACAGGCACTGTATTTACCTCCTTTCAGTCTTCTGCTATGGCACTCATACTCAGTGAATTCTCAGAGACCTGCAGCTCTCTAGTTACTTCAGCTGATTCTCTAAATTCACTAGAAAAAAATTAATTGGGGCCACTGAACCTGAAGACGTCAGAAAGGCTCAGCCCTGTCCTCCGGGAAGTGAGAACACATGTCTTCTTCAATGTATGAGATCAGAGGCAAACATTAATATTCCAGAATTTCTCATACCCTGACTTGGCATTGCCCCGTTAGTTTTCCATTGTGCTTTAAGGTCACTAATTAATGTATGCCCTACTTTTCCACCCAAGAATAGATTCGGGCTGGGTTTTTTTTTCTTTGAAATGCAATGTGTCTAGAGAGCACCTGATCTACCATATGGGTTTGGGGTCAGCTTTGTGATATCTGAATTCTGTTTTGGTAACACACAAGAAATACTATTGTCTAACATCTTTTATAAGAATCTTTCAAATCACTGAAAAATTACATGTAAGGGCCAACTTTTTCAAGATTAGTCTTTAATGCAAGGTGCTCTGCTTGGGATAGTCTGCATATGGTCTTCTGAGGTGTTGAGTAATAATGCCATTTATTTAAATCTATGGAAATTTACTGTCTATAGGTATATATCAGTTCAGTACACAGCACGAAATACCTGTACTTGCATGGAAAAACTCTTTGCTTCACAAAATTTTCATTCAATGTTGAAGATTCACTAGAAAGCTAGTAAAGGCTTCCTAGATTTTTGTTCATTTTCACAGGTAAGAGTAGCCTGCAGCTTAATTTGCCATGCATTGGCTAGCAGTAGTTTTCAGGAGATGAACTTAACAGAAAACAAATGAGGTACAGCATAATTCAGTCCCACTTGTTCTTTGCTCCTCCCTGACTCTATAAAAATACAGTAAGAGACTGTTTTCAACAGGGAAAATAACCATATGTGCAGAGTGGCTCAAAAGGACTGCGAAGGGCACTGCAAAATTTGGCTGAAAATGATGGTGTTCCTTGTTGTTGAAAGTCTCTACAGAAAAATTCATTTTCAAAAAGATATTCAACAAAAATAGGAGAAGATCAGGTATACATGAATAATTTTCCCACGTATAAAAACACTGTTAAGCTAAAAAGATTTGAGAAAGAACGGCAAAGTAAAATTTAAGAGAGAATGAAAATGTGAAAACTGGAAATATGCACATACTGAGACTGAAGGTAGGATGTACCTGGAGTGAACTCCTTGAATGTAGCAATATGGATAATCAAATCTTAACATCATGGAATTCTGAAAAACAAGCAAATGATGGATCTATGATACTTCCTTCTATACAGACACTATAAGAATCAAGTTTCTACCTTTATTTCATAACTACTGATGCAAAAATATGCATTCTTGACAAAATAAAAATTGTGATTCTTATGTACTCACTATTCCAGCAGCACTGAGTTTCTAAAAACAAAGTAATAGATGCCAAGAATGACAATAACAGAAGTGGTAATTGGCAATATTTAACTTGGAAATAGAGAGGAAAGGAATACTTTCTAGAAAACTAAATAAAGATAATCGATATGAAGAATTCTTTTGCTGAGTTCAGCAAGCCAGATTTGATGATGCACCCATTAGTGATGTTTAATGTTCAAACAAACATGCCTGGTTTTTGTAACTGACATAGGCCCTGTATTTCTCTGACAGAAGAAATTATG
>NW_010332560.1:27181-38695 GCF_000700745.2 Antrostomus carolinensis | reverse complement strand
CTGATATTCTTTTCTCCACTTTAATCTAGCTGATGTGGCATTGAGGAGGGAGAGTTGGACTAGATGATCTCCTGAGGTCCCTTCCAGTCTCAACTTTCCTGTCACTCTGAGTCTTTCCAGTGATTTCTGTGAAATGGATCTTGTTATGAACAGGAAACGATAGCTGTGAAAACCAGGCACCTTATAGCTCTGCTCTACAGCCTCCCAACTGTGGAGAAAAATGGCCTTTGATCACAGCATGAGATCTGCCACAAGAAGCTACTGTCACCACAGAACAAGTTGACAAAGAAAGCCAAGTATGATGTTGTTTCCAGTAGATGATTGGCTTCTTCATTTGCAAAGAATAACTAGAGCTGACAAAAGCTTCTCATATAGAAATTCATTTCACACAGCCTCAGACAAAACTAATCCCAAACATAAACCTTCTCCTGACTATAAAACACCTTCCACACTTCATAACTGCTAGCTACCCTAATATAAAATTCTGAATTCAGCTGGAAAAAATATTAAATCAGAGGGCATAAATATGTGAATGCAAACAAAAAAGTCTAAAATAAAACACCTTAATTAGTTTCTATAATGTTACTTTAAGAATAAATATCTAAAAAGTCTCCAAGCAGCATGCTCTTTGTTCAGGACCCTGTTTTCCCTTTCTGATTTTTTTTCATTCCACTGAATCTGTAACACTAAGTCCTGTTCTTGCATTATCATCTATAGTCCCCCAAAATATCATATTTTAAATTCAGTCCTATACTTGCTTAGTTAGTCTGAAAAGCTAAAACACTAGAATGAGTGAAAAACTGTATTACACAACGAGGTCTTTAAGATGAAGGAAAATGTTGACCTGTTGCTGTTAGCAAAGTTGACAAAGATTTGTAAGGTTTTTCTAAAATACAAATTTACTTTAATACCTCAATTCTCTTTTTTCTCCTGAAATTACTATTCTGAGGACAGAGTTAGCAATAACATAAAACTGTATTTCTGGTCCCTTAATGAATATTCTTTATCAGCTGTGCTTTAAGCGTTGGAAACAAACACCTATAAAAAGTTTAATTTGCATTATTTTTTATGTATAAGAAAACGGAATGTTTTTTGTCATATGTTTCATTTTACATCTTTCTTTAATGTGGTAATCCCCTTAGATCAGTTAACTATGTTTTATGGAGCACTGAAATTTAATATTTTAAGAGAAGAAATTAACATACTTTCAACCTCTTTATATCGAGCTGCTCCCAAAAATGTAAGATTCCATTTCAATAAGGGAGTTAATTTTTCACAATAAGGAGAAAATGGGAAAAAATCCCTGTTAGAGGGGGCAGGAACCTCCCAGGAAGACTCTCTTGCACTGCATAAGCTGGATGGTGATATATGTATGTCAAATGCAAGATGAGTACAGGGGGAAAATGCAGGACTTTATGATTCCTGTTTAATTTTAGCCCTTGTTTCTAATTTCCAGCTCTATTAAGAATTTTGTACCAGCATCAAGTGTGTGTGTACAATTCAATACACTTAAATGATGCTGAAATTTCACAGAAACAGCAAATATCCAAAAACCTGTGTATGTAGAAAGAGTTTTTCAAGAAACAGTCTGAATAAACAGTCTGCTTATTGAGGAAGCATCATTTAATTTGATTAATTTTAATTCAAAGTATATTTGTTGTCTCAGTTAACTATCAATACAGTAGACATGCTTCCCCTGAAAGGATCACCTCGGGAGACAGACAGACAGATAGAATTCAGAATTTGTTAAGAAACAGTGGAAAGCAGATAACACTATTTTAAATATATATATAGCTCTTGAAGGAGAGTCTCTTCTGCTTTAGATATTCATTTAAAAGTCAAAATATTTAAGCATGGAAAAGACTGCTATCATGGTCTCCATTTCTTAGATACTCTGTTAATATTGATAGAACACTTTTGAGATTTAAGCCCTGAAGAGGTGCACTTAAACCCCTGAAGAGTGGTGTGCACGTCACAAATTTCTGCATTTTTATGTCAATGTTTCTTGCTGAGCACAGCAGCATTAATTACTTAGTACTGCTCTCCTGTTCAGGGAGGTAATGGCCAAATAAAAAATGAACATAAAACACTTCACGTTTCACAAGGCAGATGGACCTGGCTGAAAAGTCCATCCTCAACGAATAAATCACATTATTTTGCCAAAATTTTGCATCAAGCATTTAAGGCACGCTGGCTTGAACAACATACTTTTAAACAACTAGGAATTAAGAGAACTGGGGAAAGAAACTTATCTTTGTTTTGCTCTTCTTTTAGAGGAAACAGTTTTCACAAAGCTTGAAGAATTTTACTGAGAGAGTTAAAATAGCGTAAGACAAAGAATTAAATAAAATTAACTCAAGAGTCAAATAGCTGTTCTTGATACTTTTGCTTTTAACAGTAAGGAAGCAGTGTTTATGAAACAGAAATAAACTCTAGGAATAATTAGGCATTGTGAAAACAGGTGGGTGTAGCAGAGGAGTGAGTACTTGGAAAGTGAGGAGGGTAAAGGGGAAGCACAATCACTGGTCACTTTGCAGTGAAGCACAGAGAAGGTTAATTGGGTGAATGAACTGTGGTGCAGCTTGGTCAGATATGGCCATATTTACAGTTTTTAGAGCCTCTTACTGGTCTCATATCTCTAAATAGGGATGGTTTTAGCTGTGCCTATTCTCTCATAACTTCCCTCATTTTCAGATCTTTTTTCCTCTGAGAACTTCCTTTGTACTCATATTCACAGCAGACATTATGTTTTCCAAGACTTACAAAGAATGAACATAATCCTTCCTGGGAAGTTTAATGCCTTCATGCATGACTTGTTGTTTTGTTTATCATATTAGATTTGCTTTTCCTTCCCCCTGCTCTTTTAGTCTCCCTAATTTAAAGCCACTTGTATCTCATCTTGTTCTCCGCAGTTATTCCTTCTTGAAGGATTAGCGTATTTGTATGTTACTCGTTTTGCAAAACAATGTCAGGCCATATTTTCTCAGAAGGTTCTTTAATCTCCAAACTGTCCCTCATTTATTCTTCAGTCTGTCTGTCTGTCTCTTGCTCCTCCTGGTATTCCAAAGACAATGTTTTAAATTACAAAACTCAGTTCTCAACTTGATGCTGGGATGTGAATGACTTCATAATTCGGGGGGCAAGAAGACTGTGGAGATAATCAAGCATTTGCCTTTTTATTTCTTCACCCTAGATTTTTTTCTCTCTCCCTTTTTTCCTAACTGGAGTGTTTGCTTCTGCATGTAGGTAGCTCTATCTCTCTGGAAATACGTTACCTTTTACACTGCAGAGAATTCATAGCAATGAAATGCAAAACATTCTCTGGTTTTGCATTTAAAATGGTGTGCAATGCAGCACACATGATACTGAAAAACATCCATCCTGGGTGAAACCAAAAGCCCATGGAGCCCCATATCCTCTTTCCAGCAATGGACAAGACTAAATACCCGGTGAAAAGTATAGAAACAGCAAACAGCTTGCAAGTCACAGACCTCTTAAATCAGAGCTGGTGTCCTGTTTAATACGTCACAATGGATTTTCCTTTCCACAAACTTGTCCAGCCATCCCTTGAATCCATACAGATTTTACCTCTACAGCACCTGTGGGATGGGCATTTGTGATTGCTATTATCATTGAGCTGATGTTTTCATGGAACCATCCATCATTAATTACTCTTTCCTGAGTTTTCATGGTCAGCTAAATGCCTTTTTAATTTATTTATTTTTTTAATGAAGTTAGGGTTGCTTTTTGATAAAAAAGTTTTCTGTGCTTCTCTTTAGGTTTCACTGTAAGGTTAAAAGCCCCATCACTGAATCTCATAGTGTCTTTTTGCCATTCCTCCTGTCTCATCTTCATCACAACCAGTCAGTATAAAAGTACCATCTGCAAATTTTGTCATGGTGCTTTTCATCTCTTTTTCCAGGTTGTTTGTGAACACATAAAGCAACACAAAGTCTCAGTAGACCCCTAAAGATCACCCCCAGCACCAGGGAACTTCCTATGAAAACTCACTCACCTCTACCTTTCATTTTCTATCTTTTAAACAAATATTTATCCATGCAAAGGCCTTTTCTGTGGGTATTCAGGATTTCAGGGGCTATTTAGTTCCCTTAAAACCTTTTGATGAAGCATCTTGGCAAAAGCTCTTTTTGGTAACCTAAGCAAATTATCAGCCTAATTTCTGCAGTATACCTGTTTGAAACACTTTAACATGCTAACCAGTATTGACTGCTGCACAGATGAAAATAAAACTTAAGTTTTGTGGACAGAAAGGCTATTGGTGGGACTGGAGGGTGGGCTCCTTCCTGAGAAATAAATACCATTCTCCATTACCTGTTCCTCCATCTTTTCCACTTTATATGCAATATTTTTCATGCATGCCTAGGAGTAGGTGTCAGCAGAATACATCACTCCCGATCAGCTGTGCTTCTATGAGCTAGCTGAATTAGTTACTAGTTGCTAGGTGGCTGCTAAAAAACCTTTGATCTTTAGAAGTCAAAGTAGGAGCCTGAGTCTTGGGGTTTTTTTGTTTTTTTCTTTTCAAAGGTTTCCCCAGAAACTAAATGTTTGAACTAGTGCTGCATTACTTCTGACTGCATACCATGGCTTTCTTCACTGAGAGCCTTAGAGGCTAGTGTGAACTAGACTGCATAACCCAGACTAAACAGGTAAACCAAGTACAAAGTGTAGTTAGCACTGATTCAGTTTAATTCAGTGTAAAACTAAAAGAAACTGTTCCAATGACAACTGTAACTTACAGCAGCTTTGCTTGCTAACATTAAGAACTTAAAACAGGTGATAACAGGTGAAACGCTCCTTTGCCTACATGTATTTTAGACAATTCCATAGCAAAAACTCCAAAAAACACCACAGTTAAACAGCCCCTGAGCTCTGTTATCTGTCTCTCTGCTGTTTCTCTCAGCTGCCCAGTGAATCAGTCAGGTTTTTTGGTTTTTTGTTTTAACATACTCAGCTTACGACTGTGCAAATAAGATTCCCAAATCCATTCCTCAGATCAAATAAAGGTAATTACAGAGCTTACTGTGGGCGATTCCCAGTGGGAGGGTGGGAGTGGCCACGGGTGGGGCTGCAAGGTGAATACTGTACATGCACAACAGAGAAAATGGGAATGTACCACACCCATCATAAAACATGCTGCCACAGCCAGCAACAGAAACCATTAGGGTGGATCATCATACACACCTTCTCATAAAGACAGAAAGATGGCATGAGATCCCAAGATGAACTCTCAAGTCACAGGGAGATGAGCATGACTCACTGAGAGAAAAGGAACGTAGAACAAATTAGGAGACTACTAAAGGATCTGTGCCGTGTGTCCCCCACGTTCTTCCTACATGATGTTCCCCAAAAGGGATTAACAGGGTACACCGCATTGCGTGCAGCCCTTAAGCTATTGATAGGTCATTCATGGGAAGAGCTTCCTATTAATCACATTTATTACACTAGCACATAAGAGACAAGGAACAGGGGCACAATGTGTTATATATTGGGTACAGAGCAGCTGACAATTCCTGACCCATGTTACTTATTATATCATTCATCCATTCTCACATTTTTTTGAAACATGACCCAATCTCATCTCTTAGCATTTGTCTTCAAAACTACCTGACGTTTACTTTTCAATTAAAATGTAATGGTGAACTCTAAAAGAAGAGATCTTATAGAAAACATTGATAGCCCACAGACCACTTTGGAAGGCAGGAACTAGAATAGCCATAGAAGAAGGGAAAGGGATACACATATAAAAAAGGTAAGAAGGAAGCACAGATGCAGGGACTGTGAGGGATCCCTGGAGAAGAGCAAAGTGCTAATTCCCTACTATATTCTCCTAACTTTCAGCAATCTGCAGTTCATAAATTTTGGAGCCACAGGAGGTATCTCTCTATCTACCATTCAGTTTAATGGTGATAGCTGCTTTATCTTTGCTTCTTCCTATGATTTCAGTCACATGATTGTACTGACAGCTCTACTACACTTGCTGCATCTATACATTGCCACTCCCCAGCCCTGCTGTGGAGTAAAACTTTGCTCTGAATTCAGGGCAAATAATTCAGTTACACACTCGCTATGATCAGCCCGTGAACATGCTACGCCGTTATCTCTTGTGCTGGTCTGACCTGCCAACCAAGTTGGTTATTCATAAAAGAATCACACAGTTTCTGTATCATATTAACTACTTCAACTCTTGGAACTGTGTCTGACTTCATGCTTAGATGTCTAGTATAAAGCAATGAAATTTCATATTCCTCATTCAGGAAACAGCACAATCATTCATCCAGAAAACAGGACAGAGTATGCAAAGGAGAGGGTTTTGAAAATACCTTCAGAGTTGCAAAGCTGGTATGGAGAGCTGTCATCTTTATTTATTAGGTTAACTGGTGTAGTTGGAAAGATGTATTAGTTTATTATGATGAGGAAAAAGGTGCAGGGAAAATCAAGTCCAAATGACAAGCTCATTCACCTTCTTAGCTAAATTTTTCCATGCTTGGTTTCTGTTCAGTGCTGAGAGCCCCTTCTCCTGAGCTAATTATATTGGTTCAACACCTGAAAGGGACTTTTCTCTATCAAGGGCTTCCCAAATGATGGGTCTGCCTAGTCTACAAGAAATATGGAAGTTCTTAGAGTGTTATCTCAGCCATACTGCATGAATTTCTGCCGTGTTTTCTACTTCTGCATAAATGAATACTTTAGCATTAGAGATAAAATACATACCCAAAATGAACAGGATATAGCATGCAGCTGAGGAGAAACCCTGTGATCTTGCTTTCCTCAATTTTGAGTAAATTTCTGTGTACTTGGAGAATATCTGCTGTGTAAGCACCATGGCACGCCTACATCTTGAACACCACATGTAGTTTTGGTCCTCCCCACCCTAGAAAGGTGTTAGCAGAACTAGAAGTTGTTCAAGGAAGGTCTGCAGGTCCAACCAAAGCTCTGGAATGGCTTCAAAATGAGAAATTACTAAGAAAGTTTCACCCAGGAAAAGAGGCAATGGTGGGGAAGAAAAGAAAACAACAATCTAATAAATCACAAACACAAAGTCCTCTGCAGGGACAGACATGCCCTTCCTTCCTCACAGTTGGTGTCAGAACTAACAGATGCAGGATAAAATACAAATAAAAGAAAGAAATTTTAAAATGTCAGTCTAAGGATGGGAACCTGGACTAAAGATCACAGTGTCAGTAACATTGGCTGTATATTTTACAGTGTTCAGCCATGCAAAGAACTGTCCTGGATTTGCTTCTAAAAATGGTTTTTTTCCATACTATGGATTTATGTGCCTTTTTTTTTTGTTTTTTGAAACAGTTTGTTTATACAGACAGTTGTATAATTTTATAAAGGTGTTTCTATAGCAGATTAAACACCTGCTGCAAACACTCCACTTTTCTCTCCACCTACCAGGAAGAACCTGGATGTTTTAGAGCTCCTAACCACTCCTGTTGGAGAGCACATCTGGATACAATAGCAATTACCCCAAGTCTCTATACAGTGCACAGTGATCACTTGGTATTCAGCTTTGCCTACAGGTAGCCCTTAATGAAAAGATACAAACCCTAATAATTCAGGAATGATCTCATAAAAAATGGCATCCTTCTCTTACATTAATTCAGTACCTTGATGTAGGTGACCCAAAATATTGGTAGATTTCTTAATAGCCTATGATAGTGCAGACCACTACACTATCACTCTTTAAATTTCTCAGAGAATTGCTAGACCCAGGCTGCTGCTTCTTCATCACTTTTCCATTTGTCATTACATCTTTTGCTATTTCATAAGGCCACTGTGTTTCTAGTATCCAATTCCCTTCAGTAATACTCCTCTTAATACACAATCTTAATTTACTACTACATGTGGATGTCATCATCGATTTACTTTCTCTCAAATCTCTAATGAAAATAATAACATTACAGTTAATCCTAAACCTTGAAGCACCCCATTAGACAACTTGCTCTGTTTAGATTTATCAAATTAAGTTCATCATTATTGCATTCAGGTGTCAGTTCATAATAAGTCTCAAACCCAAACTCATATGGAATTATTCTACAACCAGATCTACTTGAGTAGAACCTACACTTCTATGGACTTCTGAAAACCAATGACCTACCTGTAAACTCATCCAGTGTTGTAACATTCAGGTTATTTACATCATTCTCAGAATAACTGGTCCACAGGAATTGCTTCACACAGAGAAACATAACATCAGGCAAGATGTAATGCAGCTGTAGCCAAATCTTTCCTCCCCAGTAGTTGCTATTCAGAAGGTAGCAAACACAACCCATGTAAAATGATGCAGAAAGGGTTTCGTGGCTGCAAACTCTCTTCACCCATACTTGAGATTATCACTGCTCCAACCCTGGTGAATTAAGCTTACTTTCCATTTGCTCCCACTAAACATGCAGAAGTTATTTCAAAAGATGGGCAGCAACCACCAGCTAACCACGAGAGAACTGAGCTCAGAACCCTTGCAGAAGGAAGCAAAACCAGCATAGTTAAATCAAAGACTCACAAACAGTTCTAAATTCAGAAGAGAAGACAATTCAATCCTTAGAAGCTTTGCAAAAGCTATTCAAGTATCCTACAAACAATGTCTAATAGATACTATAAAGAGAAGCAAGAAAGCAGTAAGAAATTGACGTGGCTAAACCACAGTTCAGTGCTGCGTAGATTGAAATCCTGCTCCTGAGAATGTCTTCTAAAAACAGGGCAAGTCTTAGTGACAAGAATGTTAGAGATCAACAAAGCAATCACAGTTGTCACCAACCATGATCCAGCACAACCTTTGGTGTCAATTTGTCAGGAATAAGCTCAGAAAGAAGGTTTTGCATTCATTGTAAGCTACAAACAATTCTGATTGTCATTAATAAATTCCTTTTCTTCTGAAAGTTTCCCATATAAATAATTACAAGTAGAAATATTTCTGTATACATGGCAAGTTTTAGTCACTAAATTTTGGTTATTTCTACAGTATTTGGAACTTGGCATTACTGGGGGGCAGATTTTTAACTATAAATTGAAAAGTGGAATTCTAAAACCTCGTGGCTCCTCTGACTCTTTTCTCATAAAAGACTCAGGCAAAAAATCACAAATAGTTATTTCTTTCTTGCAGTGGAAAAGCATCAGTGTGAGTTGTAGAGAAAAAAAAGATTTAGTGTTTTGGGGAGGGGGCAGAGAAGAGAGTAGATCACACACGCCAGTGTCAAGCAAGGATCAGCGAGCTGCCCGAGGCGTGCATGCAGAATGAATGATGAACTGGGGAACATCCAAACACACCGTCCTCTCATGAAAACTGATCTCAGCCCCAAGGGATGGAGAAGGCATTTACAGTAACATACAGCGTTCAGAGCAGTTTGGATTGCTTGGACAGCCAATGCTGAGCTCTGGTGAAGTGTATCACCAGCAAAATGCCCTTCACTATCCAGAAAAGACACAAAACCAAGAATTGTTTAAACTATGGACTGCTGCCACAGGACTCCAGTCATGCAGAGCTAATAGATCAGCTGCTGCTACCTTGCTTATCCAAACGCTCAGCTGAGGTTACAGTTTCTCACTATTTTCTTTCCTCAGAGATAGTTATCTTATCACAGGAGCCCAGGATTGTCACGCAACATTTAGAAAAGTGAAAGTGACATGGGCTGGGGAGAAACGGTTCCAGCTACACCTGGGATAATCAGATACCTTTTTCCAAATCAAAGCATCATTGTTTTCTTTAACACATTCTACACCTAGGCAGCCCATAATTTCCTTAAGCTCTGTCTCCCAGGAACAGTTTACTGTAAATGATTTATTGTAATCCTGATTATTGACAACCTCCACTGACTGTAATTTCTTCTCTCAAAGATTTGTCAGCAAGTGGTCCAATTTCTCTTTGCTAAAATCTATATTAACAATACAAAGTGGTGTGTAGGGTGTTTTGTTATATATTCTTTCTACGAAATAAAGTTACTGTCTCTAAGGGACATTTTAAAAACAAAAATGAGATTTAAAGAAGAGTAACAGCAAAGATTTTTTAGTACATTACTGTGGCAGTTCCTACTTACCTGTACTCATAGCCTGCTGTGATACATATCAGTGAAAATAAAGTTGTAAAAGGCTTTTGGAGCAAAAAGTTTGGACTCCAAGAAAAAAATGTGACAGTCAGAAATACATGGCCAGAGGTTTTCTCTCACAGCAAGATATATCCACAGCATGCTATTTCTAGGACAAGGATAACTTGGGAGAGGCAGTTACTACTGACCTGCTGAAGAATGGTGCTGGTCTTAACATGATAACTGAAAACAGCACTGTGATCGTAGACTGGGGGTTTTTGCCCATACAGGAGATCCCCTGAAATGGATTCACAAAGGCATTAAATAACCACTACTGAATGCGGGTTATCAGCTCGACATTGTTTTAGTACAAGGCTGCTTCTCATTTTATATGCAGTAAGACATTTCCCTATGCAGGGGGGAATTTTTATAGTAATAAAATGGCAGTAAGACTCCTCCTTTCCTCCCAGCCTCCATGAGACAGCAAAACGAAATTCATAAACAGAACCTGGCAAAAGTCTTGGAGAGGAGAGACAACAATAATTTGGTTTTCCTGGACCTTTTGTATTGACTGTCCAAATACCCATGATATATTCACTTTGTTTTCAGAAGGGAAGTCTGATTACCTTCAGTAAGCAGAGCCAGACCCTTCTGACCTGTTGCATTAACCCCTTAGATAATGCTTATTTTTATCTGGCTCTGTCACAGATCTTAATGGCAAACATAATGAGAAAAGAAAAGCTTTGGGCATTATTAAACTCTGCAGTCAGAGCTTTTTGATTTACCCATTTTCTTATTTTCATTAATCTGATTTTCTCAAAATCAAGCTCCTCCTTTTTAGGCATTTGTGACCATTTGTCAAATGCCTCTTGCAATGCAAAAGTCATTAGGCAAGAATCGTAACTGTGCAAAAGCTTTTAATAAAATTCCAATGCTTAAGACCACAAATTAGGCAGCTGGGTTGAAAAATTGCAGTATAAAAGAGAGGTCAGAAGCAGCTTTGTATAACCTGAAGATAAGTGGGAAACCAGCACTGAGAGGGCAGAGAGTGTGGAACACTTACAAATATACACACACATATATTTCCCAGTTGTCAGCTTTCCCACCTGCTTCTTTCAAGATGAGTGTCAGTTAGAAGTGTATCTCCTCATCAGCCTCCAGTTAAGCTACTGGGAGAAGAGTCTGCACCTAAGACATTTCTGAACTTTATCTCACATCATTCTTTCCTGATATACTACTATAGGCCTCATACTTGATTTCCAAGCCCCATTGTGCTTTATCCCCTCGGGCAGTGCAGTCTTACTCATCATAAATATAGATTTCTCTTTGAACCACGAGGACAAAAAAGGTTTTCTACATTTTTAAGTGATACATCTTTGTTAACCAAACCTAATAAACCCCTTAGTTATTTACCTAACAGCCATTTAAACACGTGGAAAAGACTTTGCAAATTAACTCTTGAAGTACT
>NW_010332560.1:0-27170 GCF_000700745.2 Antrostomus carolinensis | reverse complement strand
TCTTTCCCCAATTTGTAAACCTGAAATCTAAACGAGGAACACGAGGCATCTTTACATAGGTACACACTTGGTGCAGTGTTATGTGCACCACATAAGAGGATGCAAGTTCTTCTGTAGTTTTACTGTAGGGTTACAGTGAACAAGGACTGGGAAGAAAAAAAACACAGTAGAAAACAAAATACTAGCAGATTAAATTCATTCCTCTTAATCCGAAGAACACCATCAGATATGTCTCGTATCCAAAGATCAAAGATTGGAACTTGAGAGGAGATATAGCTAAGAAAAATAGGTATGGAATGATGAAGTTATTTACATATCTCAGATAAATTTAATCATGCAAAATAGAATGAAAAGGCTGAAGGGATTGGTACTAATAAAAAAGGAAAAGCAAAAATAGAAGTCTGTAGCAACCATCAGTCTAAGTAACGATAGCAAAAGCGCCTTTTATTTTGTGTAGCTCCATTGAAAGCAATGGGGGTGCATTTATGTAACAATCTCTCAATAAAGTAGTCTTGCTAAATTTGAAAAACCCCAAAGCAATATATTTTCATTAAGTTATAAACCTACAGAAAACAAAATAATGGCTTATTTTTATAAAAATGTAGTGGTAAATCCATGTAACTCTACCACATCTTAATTGTAATTGCACCTACAGAGCGTTTCTTGGAGAGCTAAAAAATAATTCAACTACATTAGGAATTCTACAGGATGGGTTATTGCCCAGCTGCGTATCTAACACTGTCTAGTCCTCTGCACATAACAAGATGGTTTCTTTTACAGCTTAAGTTTTAGATAATATTTATTGTAATTTGATTTTGTCATAACAGGATTTCTATCTGACGTGGATTTGGTAATGGTTTCACTACTCCAAGATCAATCTAATATTAAATTTTCTTCTTTGGACACTCTGGAAAGGGACCAACAAGACCTCATGAAGACACAGGGGAATTCAGTATCCCCAGTTCAGCAAATTGTGAGTAAGATGGGCCAGTTCTGTTCTCTTTCTTCAGAGGCACAAGCTCAGATAGAATATTCAGCAATTGCTGAGAGCCTACTTAACTGGTAGCAAAGCAAAGACTGAAAGGTTGATTTTTGAAGAGTAGAAACCTTAGTTATTCTTCTAAGCTTATTTTAAGCTTCATAGTAAATTTCCTATTCAATTGCTTAAAAATCCTATTACTTTAAAAACAAACCAGGCAATCCATCCAGCTACTAATCCAGGAAAAATGTTACCTTTAAAGTAATTACCATCCTGTTTCTGAAATAAATAAATAAATAAGCAGACAAAGACATCAGAACCTTTTTGCCTACTCTCTGCCAGTAGAAGATACCTTCGGCACTTCAGAATTCTTTGGAACTTTTTTGGAATAAAATGATCTCTCTCCTGTTGCCTGTATATTCACCATGTTTAACTTTCATAACAAAAGTACAACTCAGAATAGCATTTTTTATCAAACAGCAGCAAAATAACCAATGGCATACTTTTATTACAAAAAAAATTTGTAATAAAGCACTGCCTTTCATACAGCTTTATATAACTATAGAGGGTTTTTTTAAATTCTTGTTTAACAAAAGATATCCTAAACACATGTATTAGGACTACAGAGGAGAGTGAGGAAGGAAGAATCAAGAAGTTACAAACTGAGCAAGTTTGTGTTCATGTGAGAAGCCGAAAGTGTCATGAAGTCAGATTTGCTTTCTGCAGGAATCCATGACAGAACAAATCATTAATAGCTTAATGTTGATTAACACAGACCCACGTGCAGATGAATGAAAAAGCCACACCATGTTCCACTCTGCAGAAAGCACTGGCTTTTATGCCAGTCTTTGGGACTTCTCAAAATCTGGTTGTTCCATGAAAGCAGATATTCCTTTACCTGTTCTCCTTAAATACTGTAAAACCAACCTGGATTTGGACAGGGAAGGAAGAAAGGGACCACTTGAGAATCTGGCCTCACTTTCTGTATTCATTACATTTTCCCCTTCACTGAACACAATAACTTGCTCTTGACTTAAGTATGTCTTCTCAAAAGCCATCCAAGTTGTTACTCATCCTTGATGTCAGGGAAAACATGCCTAATTTCTAAGCTGAATGTGTTCAGCTTCAGGATCCAGACACTAGTCCTTGTTAAGCCTTTCTCTCCTAGATTAAAGAGCACTTCAGCAGCTGTTATTTTCTTTTTGCTAAAGTGCAAAAGGGAAGGGAGGAGATGAGACAGGAAGAAGGTTAAAGTGCTTGCCTAGAGCCTACCTGTCTCACAGAATGAGTGTGGCTATGTTAATGAAAGGAAGTGATGTAACTAGCAACATATCTGGCAGCTTGTAACACCATCAGGGAATGAGATCAAGCTTATTTGACTAAACTTGCATATGACAAGACTTGGACTTATCATATTTCTGTCATTTAATCTTTCATCACTTGATCATACATCATCTTTTCCTTGAAATTGTCAGACCAACTAGTCAATAGTTACCTAAGACGTCTTGTTTTTCCAAGATAGTTGCACAAATTAAGATTACTTCAGTTTTCTCCATGCTTTTATTAATTTACTTTTGAAGAGTTTTGGATACCAAGTAACCAGAAAACCCTTTAGATCTTTTAGGGCTTCTCTACGTGAAGGTCACTAGGACTACTAATTTTATATTTGTCATCAATAATATATTTTTAATGTACCTATTTGTAAATAGTTAGAATGATAAAATATTTGCTCATATTAATTCTAAATAAATGCCAATAATTCATTGCAGGATAATCCCAGTTATAATTGCCAACCCTACGAGTCAGACAGCAGGACTGAAAGAAAGAGTTCAGAATCTTCTCACAGCCCCAGCCCTGCTTCTCCAGCCCAGGATCAAATTCATGGGAGATACCCTGCAAGCCAAGGAATTCACTGTGGCAAGAACAAATTTAAAGCGTCTTTCAGTACTGAAAAATTCAGACGGTACAGTTATGAGGAAAGTACTGTAGGAAACTACGACAGGTTTCTCAAGAGCAGCAGAAACCCCTTTCACCCTTACAAGAGGCAGATCAGTGAAGATGTCTTCCAGGACACACATCAAGCCCTCCCACCAGAAGGTTCACCCTTCAAAAATGCCAGAAGCATTGATGGGTTTGAGGGTCTACCAGGATCCACAGGTCCTGATGAGTCAGAGTCATTTCCTACACACATTCCGAACATCTCCACGGAACAACCATGGTGTAACAGCCTCCAGTACAGCACCACGGGTCAAGATCACAGTTCACAAGTCATGGTCAGTATTTTTTCTTCCCCCCACCCCCCGTTTTCAATGGCAAAAATATACTTTTGTAATTACTTTCTTCTCTCAATGTGACTACACAGACTCAGTGTCTTGTCAAGATGCAGGCTAGAGCTCAGGATAGACATCCCTATATATTTGTCAGAGTTCTCTATTTTATGGCCTTTTTTTTTAAAACAGTCCCCAGAAAGGTGCACAAGGACAAATTATTTTCCACTAGATAAAAATATATTAATCCTAAATATACAAATTCTTCCTGACAACAGGTTTTATTTCAGTAGTTGTTATCAGCTAGTATTTTCAAGGGACAAAAGTTCACAAAACAGTATTTTTCAAGCATGAGGACACATGTGTCAGATTTGTTACAACATCTCAGCTGACCTGCATTTTTCTGAATGCAAACAGAAGAGAAGCTCTAAGACATCAGTACTACTTAAAATTATATATAAGAACTGCTTATGGTATGTGCAGTCTAAAAGTGTCTGGGCTAATTCACGTACTGGATAGAGGTGGCTGCCTAGTCAGGGCAGCACAGAGATTCCTGAAAAACCAGGTGTATCTCCAGTATCTGCACAAGGTATCTCTGCTGTGATCCAAAGCATGGAGTGTATCACAACCTAGTGCAGATAAAAACAATGTCTACATCTGCCAGGAGAGGGCCCTAATCTCTGGCTTTAAATTGCCATGAGGCAAAGAATTCAAGGGTTACCAAAAGAAAGAAGGGTTAAAAAAATTATAATCTTAATTGGTTTAAGACATTTTACCAGGGAATGGAGGGATGTTGTCAGGGTACAATGTTTTCAGGGAAAAATATTTTCAAATATTTGGGGATTGAAGCCATTCAAATTAAGGAGAAAATTGATCTAAATCTCTTATTTCCTAATCTATACCATAAAAGATGGTCATTATGGCCTTGCTTTATAACAGAAGGGTAAGTGCTACTAGTTCCTGGAAATCTATGACATCAGCTCTCAGAAGAGAATTCCTGGCCATGGATGTTAAGTGGGGGAAGGAACCTGAAGTCAGTCACCATTCCCCGCACTGTTTATTCCCAGCTGGAGCCCTGTGTATCTCTCTGCTTAGCACACAGTTTGAATCACTCTTCTAAAGCAGCCAGTGTTACCACACACACCACATGGTGCACTCAGCTTTCTGACTAAAAGACATCAACATTTAACATCCAGGAGCCTCAGTCCCTAACAGAATCAAGTCCTGTGGGGAATCCAGGACAGGTAGATGTGCAGATCTGTGAGAAATTAGGACTTGGTCAACTTCTCTATGTTTATTTCCATAATTGCAGAAATGAATCAAATTCTTACTATATATCCCCTGTCTTGATCAAATTCAATAGTCAGCCTAGTTTGATTCTTCTCTGCCATCTCACCCTCTAAAGACAAAACTCAAGCGTCAGCTTGAGGTACTGACAGTCTGCGAGATAAAATCAAGGAGTATGAAAAAGAGAGAGAGACAGAGACACACGTGCACACCCAGAAATGAAAGCTGGAGTGTGCAGTTTGTGTACGTATGGAAAAATGATAAACAGAAACTGACATTTTCTGAATTGCTTTTTGCATGGAGCTTGGACTGGGATTTCCTTTTTTTAAAGTAATAATTATATAAATGCTGTAAACAATGTTTCTTCTTGTCCCATTAGTATATAAAACAAACTCTGTAACACTTACTGTGACAGAATCAAGTCTGAAATAGTAGTAACTACAACAAAAGACAAATCAGAACAGTAAACTAACAGAATTATTCTATTTTAAATTGCTGTGTTTTCTTTAATAACTTCTTCCTTAAATATTTTCTAGCAGGATTCAGACATCAAGCTTAGGACATCCCCACTGGAAGGACAGCCTGGTTTGTATTGCTATCAGCCTCAAGTGCAGCAGATGTATTGCCCCTCACATCCTTTCCATCAGGTCAGTACAATATGTAGACCAAAATCCCCTGTATTTCTAGCACTGTACAGGAGTTACGGTAACAATCCAAAAACCAGCTGAAACAATACCTGCTAAATTTGTGTTTGTGGGGCCACGTTTGTGTACACACCTTTTGTTTATGACAATAAGATCTTAAAGGAACCACAACTAACCATTCTATGATTCTATAAATGCATTTTAAAATGGTCAGCCAGAAAAAAGAAATAAGCCAGACTTGTAAAAACGGAATCCTGTTACTGCTTGTTTATATTTTCACCACTGTGCTCAAGAAAATTTGCTTTGAAACCAGATAAATTATTAACATAACTGTCAGTGTTTCATGATACCAGGGAATTAACTGCGCTTTAACTTCAGAATAAAAAAATCAAATAGATGTGAAACTTATATACTTAAAATACAGATCAAACAGAGAAAAACACTTTTAAAGTGAAATTTTAACAGTGAGATAATGCTGGCTTTCCTTGTGCTTGATGGCACACACATCTCTTTTGCAATCTTTTGACTGTTACATCATCCCCAGTGAAAGATTATTCAGCTGAAGCATAATTGACAATAATGCTGACAATGCATGAGAAAGCACAATATTAAGGTTGTTCTTCTGTAATGTAACTATATTATTAATACTAAAAATGCACAGGAGTAACTGGCATCTTGTTCTTCTTGACTGTGTTTAGACATCATTTGAATACATGGCAGTTGATATTTTCAAAGCAGTAGACACACAGCATCTTTGTAAAATCACACAGACATACCTTAATCTTCTGTGTGATCCAATTACATATTTATAGTGGTTAGCGAGTGTGGTCTACTGAGCTTTGAGAACTTGGCAGGGTTTGTATCACAGACAGCAATTTTCATGACTCTGAAATGCCTTGAAATCATTTCCTTTAGATATAAATGGTGGTGCTGTTCAATGTATTGAAATTTTCATCTTTTGTGCTCAGTTATCTGCAGTAAGAAAGACATTTGAGGAGATAGAAATACACTTGAAACACCCTATTTAAAACAAACAAATAAAAAACCCCAAAACTTATTTAAGGTGAAATTAAGGCAATAAGGATTTTTCAGATATATAGGCAGAAATCCATATATTAAAAAATGGCACAGCTACCAAAACTCCCAACCATTAGAATGGAATTAAATTAAACTTACAGGAAATTAATATATATAAAATATTTGAACATAAAATCTCACACTTGAGTTACAATTCCTTTGATCTCAGCGACTGACGACTGATATTGTGGAATCAACTGTACCATCTCATTTAACTTGCTCAAGAAGTATAAAAAACGTGACTAACACAGCAAAGGAAACAAAAAACAGGTTATTGTATGATAGTTCATTGGGATTGTTAATTCATATGGTGTTATTAGTCTGAGTCATTGAAATAGTAATCATACCATCCATCATCAGGATTTAGTCCCTAATAAGGAAAAAGGAAGGTTATTTTTGGCATGATTTTCTTTACAAGAAAACTTCTGAAAACAGATGCTGAGTGACCATAAAGAACAGGAATGGACATATGTAGGAATTTTATGATCATTGATAAAATTAAATCACCTGTCACACATGACTTTTTTGGAATTTAACCTGTTAGAGTTTTGTAAACCATTACTAAGGATGAATGAAATTATTCCATACCTCAGTAGTGGTTTTCCATGTTTTTAAGCGTTTGGTTTTTATACTTATAAATCCCCCACCTGTCTACTGCAACTTAAAGGACAATGTCTCGTTATTACAGTCTATAACCCCTCAGATAGAGAGGAATAAAATAAGGACTAACTGTATCAACCACCTGGAGAGCTTCTGGGACTTCTGTGGCCTTTCTGAACTTCTAGTGTCTGGGGCAGTTAAGATGATCAACAGGGTGGTGTGGCAAAGCAACTCAATAAGCACCCTCAAGTACCAAGATCTGCATACAGTAAACTTCTAAAATCAGGTTCCTATTACTGTCATCTTTCTCTTCCTGCTCCCTCAGCTGTGGCCAGCCCCTGTCCACTGACTGGACTTTGTATTTAAATCAGCTTAGGATCTCAGGGGCGCAGAGGTTCTTCTCCAACTAAGTGTTACACAAGGACAGACCAAATTGCTCAGGGTGTCCAGGTACTGCTGAAGTTCAGAGTTTCAATATCAAGTAGTTTTTGTATCCACTGTCCTCAGTGGGTAACCTTGTAAAGCCTGGGAAGTGTACAGATGCTAAATAGATGTGAGAAGGCATAGAAAGAAGCAGTTCTACATTGAATCAGGAAATACAGCTAGAGAAAAATCTCACTCCTGGCTTTTGCTTTTACACAATCACTCTGGCATTCCACTAGCCAGAATTTACTGAACCTTTTTTTTTTTCCTTATAATGTAGCAAAAATGTAACTAACTAAAATTCCTATCAACACTATCATAATTCATTTACTTGTTTCTTTCTTGTTAGCCTAAAACTCAATAGAAGTCATAAAAGGTAATAATAAAGTTAGAATAAAAAGAAAGGTGATATTACATTACCATCCTAACTTACATATTAATTTATTTTATTTTAGAAGAAAAGGGTCCCAGATGAAGGATTAACTTGCCACAAAAGTTCTGCTGCAAATATAAACTAGTCCCCCACTGGGAATGCAGAACAGACATTGTGGATGTGCCACAGCACAATACATCTCACACACAGTATAAATGTCAGGTTTGTGTGTTGCTTTAGGACAAACGGCAGTTAGCTTGTTCATTCATTTGAGTATTTTTACATTTCTTAATTCATTCTGAAGCAGGCACCCTCCCCCTGTCACTGCTGATTTGATATCAGTACTATTACTATACATTGGCATTAACCACATTCAAAAAACCTACAAAATTAAAGCTGAAATACACCTTCTGGGAGCTGCCAGGCAAGACACAACAAGCACTAAGAGGAAAGTCTTCCATCCACCTGCCTGCTGGCACTGTGACAGATCTCTTACGCGCAGCAGGTTTCTCTTGGACTTTTCAATATTTGTGCTTCTTAATGTTACTTTATTAGAAGTATGGCAAACGTGCTCTGCTACTCAGAGGAGAAAAAAAACAATAGGTATAAGCAGCCAAAGTCATAACAGGTAGAATTGCTGTCCGTGTGCCATAATCAGATACTAGGAAATGAAAGAACGTGTGATACAAGACTGAGAAGAAGTGGAATAACATCTTTTGCATGAGGCAGCTCCAGTATCAACACTTTACATTTCAAATTTGAATGGAGCAGAGCAATTTAAATTGCTAGGAAGCTACACTTAAGAGAACGGGCCCTCTAGCCTGAAGTGAAGGATGTTCAAACTACGCCTCACTTTTCATTAGAGGGATAAGAGACATCAACTCCTTCGTTAATTTTGCCCAAATGATAAAATGGCCTCACCTTCCCCTTTGCTGGACACAACACAAAAGATGACTCATAAGAAAAATTACTTCTTATTGACTTGAAAGAAATAGCAGACACGTACTGAAGTCACCTACCCACCCACCATAAAACACGGACACCTTTCATGCCAGTTGTGCGACTGTAAAACCAGCTCAAGCCTGTCATACCAGACCATGCCCCAGCCTCTGTTGCCTCAAAAAGGAGTAATGAAACCAATAAAACAGAAATAATCCTTAAAATGTCCGGTAGTTGCCTTTGGTGATGACATCACAGTCAGTCCCATTTTAGTATCCTTTCCTTTCAAACAGCTACTGAAACCAATAAAATCTAAATTATTGTATGAATTGCCTAGTTTTCTACTCTGGTGAAAAATATGCACATAACACAACAAAGCAGGCAGCGCAGAACTGCACACAGAAGTTAGATCCCCGCTGTTCTGGAGACTGCAGTTTTGCCCAGTATTTAGTTTAACAAGGCAGGACATGATTAATTATGTACATCTCATCTCTTTCACCCTGCTTACTTCAGTGTGTTTTTCCACATTCCATTTCAGGCAGCTCACTGTTAGAAAGATAAAAGCAGACAAGCAAAAACTCAAGAAATAACAATAAAATTACTGAGAAACTGAAAGAAATTATTCAGAATCCAGAATAAATAAATAAACTATGAACATTTTGCAAGCATATGATAACCTCTCACAGGCATTTTAAGGGGTCAGAGACCAAGAGCAACAGAAGCCATTGGTCCAAAAATAGGAATGACAGTAAGAAACTAAGGAGACATCTAAACTAATTACCAAGGAAATTTTCCCAACAAGTCTCAAAAGCTACATAATAAACTTTCAGAACCACCATAAAAACCTCATGACACAGGACTTTTAGAGGTAAGCAGTAAAACACTAGAACAGGGCTCAGCAACCTTTGAGTACTAGGGAAGGCATGCAGGTAGATTTTTTTAATAGCATATGACATGACTCCTAATTTTGGCCATGCCCTGGCATCTGGAAAGATTCATCTGTAAGAGGCAGAAATTCCTCTCACACTGAGTTTGGAGTTCAGTGGGAGCCTTTGCCTCATGGAGAGCCAACTGATGGTATCTTACCTTAGCAGAGTAGTGTTGCTTTGTTCTTCAAAGCTGCTTGCCAGCAGGTTTGAACTGTAATTTGCAAAAGAAAAATATGTGACCAACTGCTGTGTTAAAAAATTGAGAGCAAACCTGCAGAAACTCTGATGCAATTGAGGGGACCTATATGAGTTATATCCCTTCTTTCACTGATTTTTTTGCATTGGCATATTCCACCATGGTGATTGCATGACAGGCCAGTCATTTATTTAGTATGTCTTGAGAGCTGGACAGGCTTAGAGATCTCCTGAAGAGATAGCTCAGCATTTCAGTCTCAGGTAGCATTCTGCCACTGGTACCTAGGGGTGGGGTGAGGGCAGCATAAATGCTACCTCATTTTAGGTGTCCTGGCTGGTGGTTTTGGGTTTCTGATATAGAAAATTGAAAAAAAAGAAGCTGCTTGAGGTGGAAGTTAACAGCACTTAAACTCCTGGCCTCTCGGAGCGGCCTGCTTCTGGTCATTGACTGTGAGGGAACCCACACTGAGCAGCCTCACAACTTCAGCACAGGTCAGGCAATATGAAAACCACCTACGAGAAATGTCTCATATGCCACACTCCTGATCCATGGAATGACATACACTTTAATGAATGTATTATTCTAGAATCATATATAGAGATAATATCTATATCTAATCTATAAATCCCTCTCCACCTAAAAACAACAAAAAAATCATCAGACAAAACCAAACAAGGCTCAGTCAAAACTTTCCTGTTTCTTCCTATATTTTTAGTGGTTTTACTCAATAGGCTTCTTTTTCCGTGGTACACATTGTTTCAAGTACTTTATTCTGGTTTTCTTTATCTATATAAATAAAATTATACCCTTAATTTATTTGTCTGCATAGTGAAATGTTCAGAGGGAGGCTGAGCAGGCTAAAATACTTCAACTGGAAAAGAGATGGCTGATGGGAGATATGCTTTAGGTCTATAAAATTATGAATTATCTGGAGATGATTAATAGGGTACAATTACTCCCATTTTTCACAAGAATGCAGGAGGCAATAATAAAAGGATCTATTAACAGCCAACATACAAGTGAGTTCCTCATCATACACGCTGCTTCTGCTTCTTAAGCCTCAACTAGTAACACTAATGTTTTCCAATACAGAAATACAGTCAGACTTTAGGTCGGACTTGGCATAACAGCTATTAAATGTAGACAGAGACTAAATAGTTTAATGCTGTTATTAAGAAATAACTATTTTGAGAGCTTGTTGCTAATCTAAGTAACATCTCTTTTATTGTATCATCAGTATCCCTCAGGAGGCAGCTATCCTGTGACTTATATTACTTCTTCACACTACCCTTACCAAAGAATTGCTCCTCAAAGCAGTCAAGAATCCCAGCAGCCTCTATTTCCCAAACCCATCTACTCCTACAGGTAATAAAATATTTTTTCAAGTCCTAATGTTACAGGAAACACACTGTTTACCCATGGCCTATTTCCAGCATAATTCACCATAACACGCTTACTCTTCTTTGTCTTGTTCCCAGCGTGCTCTGTCCTCTTTGTATGAATCACAACACGTTCCAGACTCTGGGGCCAAGGCAGAGGGAGATGAAATGTTGTAAAGCATGTGAACAGTCCTGATCATTCCTGCAAAAGCTAGACATTTGTCCAATACAAAATCTTAGGTGCTGCAAATTTCATCACAACACGACTAATCACTCTTAGTTGCCTTTTCTGGGACTTGTATTCAAACTAATTTTTTTCTCCAATTACTAGGGCAAGGAAAAGCCTAGAAAACACCAGATACGCCAGTCACCACACAGGTCTAGCCCCTGTATGGCAGTCTGACAGAGCAGATCAGACAATTACATTTTAATGATCCCTTCTGTTACTGTCAGTTTGACATTCTCTTTGTGACCTTTATCATTTTAAGCTCTCAAACACAACCTTAAATAAATACTCACGAGCAGGATTTAAAGGCTGTGGTCTTGATGCCACTTTCTATTGCTTTATTTTAAACCCTGGCTGGACTTTTTGTATGTGCTTGGACAATTGCCTCTAGAGGTTACACAGTGTAAGGAGATTGCTAATAACAACTGAGTGGAAACTTTAAGCATCCTCGGTATTCATGCTATGACAGTGAAAGCCAGAGTAATTACACACACTGTGAAAACCAGTCTTGTCTTCTGCTTCTGGGGAGGCAAGCAGCACAGGTTAAAATACTTTTCTTTCTCTCCCTAAAGCATCCTGATCTTCATGGCACTCAAAAACAGCAAGACAGGGAGTTTGCCAGTCAGTGAGATTTACAATTTCATGACGGAACACTTTCCTTACTTTAAGGTGAGTTCCAGAGGGAGTGGTGGGAAAATCTCCCTCTAAGCTTACCTGGCAGCAGAGGGAATAAGGGAGGGGATTCAGTCCATGAAAGGGACAACTTCTTAGTCGATTAATATCAAATCCAATATATTCTACATACCTTCATGATCACAAGTAGATAACAAGTGGCCATTCCTCACTAAAAACTCATTAAAAGGATAAATATTTATAAAAACACATCCATTCTTTCCTCTCAGATCTCAAATACAGGCACAACTGGTCTTGTGGCTTCCTCTGCCATCAATAGCTCCTCCAGACTCCTGTGGAAGCAGAGGTTCAAGGCTGTCTTGCTCTGTTCTGGAGCTGAGATACCAACTTAGGCAACTCCATCACTTGCACACACTGTACAAAGAAAAGTGTAACATGTGATAAATGGTACTAAGCTCATAATTACACAGTAACGTTGGCGAAGGTGAGGGTATATGGTTTGCAGCAGATACTATGGAAATTTAAATCCATGCTATATGAGAATGGTTTCTTGCACTTGGAATGCAAGTGGAAAGAGATTAGTCAACGCATGATCCAAGATCAGAAGGATTACAGTTAAGATTTTAAAAAGAGCTATAATAGAATCATCAACTGCTGCTCAACACAGAGCTTTATTATTGCTGACTCTTCAAAAACAGATTATTCACTAGAAGTCCAGACCAGGACTGTATTAAGAAAAGAAGAACTGTTGGGATCCACTACAGTTCTGTACTCTCAGAATTAAGGATTCCCTCCAAAAGGAATCACTAGCTACTCCTATTTATCATACACAAGAGAAGGGAGAATAAACAAAGAAACCTACTACCATAATTCAGGAAGCATCCCATGACAACCTGACTGGTCATAATCCACTGAAACAAACCTGAAGCACTCCAACTTTGTTAAGTCACAGGGACACAACTGATTTTTAGGTTGAACACACATGAAATTAAGTAACGACAGTAATCTAAACAGAGAAAGGAAGAAGGGTAGAAAGGAAAGAACATCACAGCTGTAAATTTTTTTCATTTTCAAAACAAGAATAAGTTTCAAGACTTTGTCCTTACAGAATATTAACTCTATTTTCCATGTATATACCACTACTTGCAAAAAATATTAATAGTCCAAAGGAAAATAGTTTGAGGATTGTGAAAAAGGTCCCGGGCCACAACACCTTGAAACTGATATTGTGCAGAACTATGCTTCTTAACATAACGCACAAATCCCATGATCTACCTTAGAGCAATGCACTCTTACCTGGTTTCTATTTTCCAGAAAAATAGCTTAAATCTCAAGCAGAGAAGTGGGAATATTAAAAATAACTTTTACAGGCATGTGTATGATTATTCATCAGACAAAACTGAAATTAATTCTCCTTTGTCTTACAACATAATCAATTAATAAAATTAATCAGCAGCTTGCAAACCAAATGCTGCTGCTGCCAACACGCACAGAATTCCTCAGACGCAGGACTGTGGTTCTGCCAGGTGTCATCTTCCCAGTCCTGAAAGTTCTGACACAGCAGAAACATGAGGAAGATATAAATCCTTTCTTCGGTTATATATTGTGTGTAACTATTACGTATACTGTGATATTTTGTGTGTAAATGTGTGTAAAGGTGTGTGTTCATATGTCTGTGTGTGTGCACATAGGATGTGTGTATACATACGCTCATCTGTACAGTAGCTGTATTTCTACTACAGCTTTAAATAACTGTTTTATACCCAATCTAAACTTTTCCCTTCTCACTCCTCAAAACTTGCCTGTTTCACAGGGAGTGGGTTTTGGTGGAAGTTTGGGGTTTGTTTTGGTTTTTTGGGGTTTTATTGGAGATCCTCCTGTCTTTTTCTTAATTTATTTAAGAATTGATGAGAATGAGGTTACTGCTGTCACATGCATTATAGGAAAAGAATGGTGCAGGGGCTACTTCTAGAACATTCCCTATTTTGCAATGGCTTTATTTTTGCATTTTACTTACAAATATAGTCAAATTATTAAATAGTTTCATCCCAAACATTCTTAACATAAGCAGGGGAGAATAAGCAAGCAAATATTATGCTCACGGGCACTAAGCACTGTCTACCTCCAGTCTCTACAGCAGCCCACAGAATTAACAATGTATGGCCAATGCTAATATCCTCCATACTTAGAGAGTCTTCAACAAGATAAAGTAATAAAAAAAATCAGCAAAGAACACCTTGTTGTTTCTACCAGAACTCACTAAATAGCAGGATACAACAGGGGGAGGGGAAGCAATTTAAGTTGGAGAGAAACAGAGTACAAGTGTACACAGAATCTTGCTGGGAGACATTAGATGATACAAGCCTAGTCAAATTAACTTGTATTCGCTGCCACAGCAAATTTAGTTTCTATGATGCAACGATCTCATTTCTAGTTGAAACAGAGCAATCCAACACCTACGTCCTAAAAAAAACATCTACGCAGCTAAAGTTGAATTACTCTTTGATGTACCTCTCCCTTCTCTTGAGACCTAGATTTAAAGAGAAAGGGTTTTGCAAGATCACTGAACTCTTTAAACTTCAAGAGGCGGTCAGGATCAATGGGTCTGTACAATAATATTTTTTGCTTGTCATCTTTTTTTTCTTCTTTGTAGTGATTAGCGAGTCTAACAGAAAGCTTTAATCTTGTTAATTGGAGTTATTGCCAGTGGTCCAAGAGGTTAGAAAGGTCTGTGGTCTGGTGGAACTTAGAGCAGCCAGTATTCTCTTGCAGTGCCCAACTCCATACAGCATAGTCCACACTACGCTGAATGCAGCAATGGCAAAAACGAGCCACAGGAAGGAGATTCCACCTGTACGAGAGCAACTTCAGTAGCCAAGGCTCCCTTCAGTAACAGACCATCAAACATTAACTTAAAATCAGGTGACAGAGTGGTGACACGAACACACTGTCACAGTGTTCCTTCAGGGCCTATCGAGGTAAACGACTATTTTTCACGGCTCAGCAATACCAAGTTTAATGCAAGAACCTGTTCAACTCTTGGCAGCTGTCTCCAGAATAAATCTGTGTACTTTTTGCTCTTACGTTTCTAAAACTATCTCATAGTTTTACACCCCCACACATTCTGAAAACCTCTGAGAAACACATGCCACTCCCAGCTCTCTGGTGCTTAGCAGAAACACTAATTATCCTGTCTAGATACAGACAGAGGTGTACGCAGCCGCATGTGCAGGGCAAGAAACATGAATATTCTTTCAGGTCAGCTCATTCAGTAGCTAAGTACACATCTTACCTAGGAGGAGCAGCTTCATTTACTTTTGGAACTGCAAGAAAGCAACTTGAATATGATGTGCAAGAGAGAAAAACTGATTCATCATCTTTAGTATTACCTTGTAGCAGGAAATTTTAAAGGGGTTGTTGGTTGTTTTGGATTTTTTTGTTTTGTTTTTAAAATAGAAATACAAGTTGTCTCACCTATGGGACTGACTACCAGAACAGTGAAATGCTGACATCAGGTGGGCCAGAAGGGTAGAAACTGTACTGTCATCTCAAGGGAAAATTATTTTTTAGTAAATAACATGTATTTAACTCCCACAACTATATTTTTTTTTTTAAATGAAGAAAGCAAGAATTAAATTTGACTCTCAAATTCTGCAGTTAAGCTATTAATGCCTTAACTCACAAGACAGTCCTTTACAAGCTAGGAAAGAACAGATTTTATATTCCTGATAAAAGTAGAATTTCCATCAAACTATGTTCAAAAATTCATGGTATATCATCTGAAAGCAAAAATGGACACAAGTCCATCTATAAAAGATGGTCTCAGAGGACATCTGTTACACTAGGCAGCAGTTAGAGAAACTATAATAAAGCTGGCTTTTTATGAGATAAGTATCCCTATTAATAAAGTTTTAATAAGTATCTCTATTAATAAAGCATAGTAATGGAAAGGAAACTTAATGCACATAGAAGGGAAATTTTAATTTTTAACCTCTTTAAAAAGACTATGGAAAATCATATTTATTTCTTGTGCTCTCTGTTCAGTAATTCTCAGTGGCTGACAAACAATTCTGATGACAAATATTTTGCATCCATGAATATGAATCAATAGTGGCACATCGGCAACTTCACCCACCATTTAGAGAGTTGTTTAATTTCTTTTAATTCTTGTGACACACAGATGAGGATTTTTTGGAAACAAAAAAATAAAAAGCATCCAAAATTGATTAAAAAAAAAAAAATAGAAAAGAAAAAAGGCCTCATATCCATACACTAGTACTGAAGATTATTCTTTGTAATCTGATGAGCTCTGAAGTCTCTCTCACTTGAGATTTCTTATCTCTGCAAACACAGACCTTTTAGAAAGAATATCATTTGATTGACACAGGTAAAGCTATAATTTAAATTTTCTAACTGGTGTTACAATGAGAGGGGAAGTCTAGCTGGACTAGCAATTGCATCTATTACAATGAAGTTGGGTTTCTCAGGTTGATTCCCACCATTATGTAGCAAGTCATTTTTCCTGTTCCCTTTTTTTTTTTGTTTTGTTTTGTTTTTAAAATTCTAGTGCAGAGGCAATGAGCTAAGACAGTTCTACTCAGATATGCAACAAATAGCACCCCACTGTACCTCCCAAAAGACAAGCAAGGAAGTGACCCGTCAGGAATCTTCTGATATGAACACACATACTAATTTTTACAAAGCCTTAACGTGATGGGCAGTATCTTCTGGCTGCATGACTAAGTAAGCAGAAATGAGTGAGATCAAATAAACAAACACCAGAAAAACATAGATGCAATTAAAGGATACAGTGCCATTTCTTCAAGATCAGTTCTTCAGACTAGCAAGCCAACAGGCATTTCCCAGCAGAATCTGACCGTTTTGCTTGCTATTATTTCCCTCTCCATCCCTTAGAGCAGTATTCATTTTCAAAGTTCATTTACAAGCAATCAGGAAAATAAAAACTTGTAAAAATTAAATTGTATAAACAGAGGGTTTGCACCAGGTTTTCTTTTCTTTCCATTCTTGCAGTTGAATGCAAAACTGTCCTCAGGGAAAGGAAGGAATTTTGTTTCCCTCATTGATCAGAAACAGCCTGAATAAAAACAGAGGAGTAATTTTAATAACGTTTATATGTATTATTCAGTTTAAAGAACCTTCCAGGTTCTGCTACTGAGTTAAAAATAAGTGCAAAGCAAAAAGACACAGTGATCAGATGTAGAAACCTGTATCTCATCTGGAGGGCTTGTGATTAAACCATTTGGTTATGTAATTGGCTGGCATACAAAGTTACACCTACAGTAGTAGCATGCTAAAATTCTTTTGAAGTCTGTCTGGACACTTCATTTGAACCCAAGTAGCACGTAGTCCTTCAATTAAGTGATTGAAATTTTTCTAGGTGTTCCAAAACAGATTAAGAAGTCAGAATTCCTAGTTCTGGAATACTACTCTTCACACACTTAATTCTTGGGATTTGCAAATTCATTCTTAAAAATCCAGCAGCCCCTCTGACAATCCAAACCTTCTGCTGAGAAGATCGGTTGCTATTTTATCTGATTCCTCTCTTCCTGCACAACATGACTGTAACATTTTTGTGGCTTCTTTCTAACATACAAGTTTCATACTGTAGAAAGTATAATCTAAGTAGCATTTCATATAATCTCACCAGTCAAAACAGAAATATTTGTGGATATTATTTTTTTTTTTCTTGAAGTTCCATTCTTAGATTGAATTTGTTTTTCCAGACAGCTCCAGATGGCTGGAAGAATTCTGTACGCCACAACTTATCTTTGAACAAATGCTTTGAGAAAGTTGAAAACAAGTCAGGCAATTCTTCTCGGAAAGGCTGTTTGTGGGCTCTGAATCCAGCCAAAATTGATAAGATGCAGGAGGAGCTTCAGAAGTGGAAGAGGAAAGACCCAGTTGCTGTAAGGAAGAGTATGGCAAAGCCAGGTCAGTAATACGTTAGTGCATTAGTGGTCCCCAGAACTTTGCTTTGCAATAGGCACCACGCTGTGTAAGAGGATTTATATGTGATTTAGGAAAGCATTTAAGAATTTTTCCTGGTTATAAAGTGATTGACAAAACAAGAAAAAAAAAAAACCTAAAAAGCAAAATTAAGTAAGACTTGGTTTTGCAGGAGCACTTCCAAATAGGCACAAAGAAACTTCACCAAGAAAACATTCTCTCTTGACATGTCACTAAACTTTAAGATAAAAACAACACTGAAATAAGTATTATAGAATAAAATTTGAAATTAACTGATAAGTATCCAACCTTTAAACATAAAAACGCAATTTATTACAAACTCACTTGGCAATAATTTAGAAAAACATGTCAGGCTTTTAGAGTTCTCATCATACATGGGCTAGTTCTTTTGTTTGCCCTTCCACTCCTCCATTTCCTGAGGAACACTCAAATCCTAGCTGCAAGCTATGAAGATTAAGGCTCCGTTAGGAATAAGTAACTCATGGACTTTTTTTTTCTTGTTTTGTAGAAGAACTTGACACACTGATAGGCGAGAAAAGTGAAAAGCTGAGATCTTCAATCATGTCCTGCAGTGGTGTTGCAAGTGCATCCCTTTCCAGACAGATGGCAGTCCAACCCCATCCCTTGGGCGAGCCCTCGCTTTCCTCGGGTGTCCCACAGCCACTACACGGTATCCACGCATCAGGAGCTCTACACGTCAAGAACCCAGTAGCAAATTTACTCGGGGGGCAACAAACTGCATGTTATCCATCACCACAGGGTTTTCCTCAAATCTCAAGTACATTAATGCAACAGTCACCAGACCCTCAGACCCTATTTCCTTCTGGGGAGGCACAAAGTGAACTCAGAACTCAGCCCAGCATCACCCAGGACTCTCCACTGCCGGCCCAGACACCCCCCATCTGCAGTGTGAAGATGCTGACAGAGCACTCGACAGCCAGGACCATGCAGGACACGCTCATGCAGGAAGGAGATCTCAGCAACGACATTGATGCTCTTAATCCATCCCTGACTGACTTTGATCTCCAAGGTAGGTATTTAAGGTATCACTATTTTCTAGAGTCAGGTTTATTGCATCACATCCCAACCTTTTTTTTCCCCTTCCATTTTCAAAGGTATCCCGCATTAATGTAAACAAACACTAGCAGAATAAAGCCAGGACTTTTGTCCTCCTTCTTTAACTACTTGTCCTTGCTGCTGCTGCTACAAAGCCCAGCTTACTAGGTTGTGTTATTTTGCACTATAGAAAGTTGCCCAAGAAAGCTACAGATTTACATCCAGAGTTGAAAAAAAGCCCCTGCTTACTCTTGACCACAATTGCTGATATTATCTACTGCAATACAGTATTTCAAATGTACTTTTTTAAATTCAGACATATTTTCCACTGAAAACTACTCAAGATCAATTATTTGGGGCATATCAAATCACATAATGTGATGAGTACAAAGACAAATCATTGTGATTGAATTGACATGTTAACATTTTTCTTTGTCAATATTTATTCAAATCCCTTGTACATCTCTGCTCAAAAGAATGCTGTTTACTCCTTCACAAGGCATTCATATGATCTATGCTTTGAACAGTTGTATTTTCTGAGGTGTGTTCTTAAATACTCAGCTATGTAATGCTGACCATAAAGTTTTTGATATAAAATAATTGAATTATCTTGAATGGGATGGATTTTGAATGCTAAGAACATAGTTTTCCATGCAAAAATAAGGAGAAAAAAAAAGTTTGTGTGTCTGTGTTTATATATATATGTATACATATAACATAAAACCTCTGGGTTCCAAATTACAAAGCTCTTGCTGCCCCAAATAACAGGCAAGAATTGCCTTCCTGCACAAACAAAGAAGTGGTACACACAAAGCAACCTGAAAGGCCAAGCAAAAAAACACAGACTTAATAATCTCCATGACTCAGCAGATGCAAGGCCTGGCCATTGCACTGCCACAAACACTCTGCATCCTGCCGTGTCCGCATTGCTTTACTAAAATTAAGAACAGTTTTTGAATCCTCAACTTCTTCCTCTTTCAGACAGCTGGTTCTCACATTCCACTCATTTCTCTGAGCCTCTTCCCACTTAGCTCAGTGAATCTGGAGCACGCTCATTTGTACTGTCAATATTCTGTATACTTCACCAATGTGGTACAATTAAAAATTCCCTCTGTTCTTGTTCTTTACCTTAAATTATTGAACCTTATCTAAGTGTTTTACTCTCTTTCTACCTTTATAAAATTGTCAAATCTCCAATTAGAAGGCCTAGAACTTAAGACAAGGCCTGCACACTTGGAGCAAAATCATTATACACACATGTATATTCAAAAAAAGCATTAAATAAAAATCAAACATCTAGCAAAAGGGCTAAGTATTATCCCATTGGATAGTCTGCAGATCGTGGCTATAGCTCTGGAGAAAGTCTCTCTGGCACTGCCCCCCCCAAGAAATCTTCAGTGATGAATATGAAAAACACAGCCCTACGACAGTAACTTATTTAAAGCTTCCACTGTGGTTTGCACATTCAACAGAAAGATGAGACACTTTTTGATACATGTTGGAAAAAAGGAGCATTTCAAATCTTTTGATTTGTCAGGTCAATCATATGTCCAGTAATTGAGTTCACAGTTCAGAGAATGGTACATCATAAGAATATGAGACAGCCAGTGGTGCAGTAATACTGTTTGCAGATTTGTCCCATAAAATGCCATCAGCTCTTCAAAATCTTAAGAAAATAACAGAGGCAATTTCCCTTTTCAAACTCAGTGCTTTTTTCAAATAAAAGTTATGCTTCATAAGGATACAGTAGTCGCAGAATCTTGACAGTTATCAAGTGAAGTCATTTTCTTAAACTAACACTGCTTTCTCCCCAATTTAAATTTATTACAGAAACATACAAATAATAACTATCTAAAGAATCTCTCTCCTTTCTCAATCACAAGTGATTTAGAGAACCTACACACGCAGCATACACAACCGTGTAACTACCAATTTATCCCCAAAGCAATGTTTCAAATAGCAGATATAAAGGAAGTTGAATCAATCCGTGTTGTTTCATTACAGGCAATCTTTGGGAGGAGCTGAAAGATGACAGCCTGGCTGGGGATCCCCTTGTTCTCATTTCATCATCCCCAACGTCTTCCCAGTGTTTCCCTTCTCACTGCCAGCTGGAGAACAGCAGCAACAACACCGTCAGCATCCAAAACGGGACTCCACACAGCAACCTACCTGACCTACAGCTCACTACTCTTTACTCTGCCTTTATGGAGTTGGATACAGTGTCTCCTGCCTACCTAAGTAATCCTGGATCCAAACCTATAGCACTAATGTGAACCACACACCAACCTAATTATTATTATTATTATTATTTTGTCTAAATACAGTCCTAACCATCACACACACTTACCCATGTGATTGATGTCAGCTGAAACTGTGTCCACTGGAATAAGAAGAACCTTTTTCCAGAACTCACCTGCAGGATATGTAGCTTCACTATGAACATTTTCTACAGACAGGTACCAAAAAAAAAAAATATATATATATATTTAAAGATAATATTGTTAATGGCTGAACTGGTCAACACCATTTTATCAAGCCACTCATCTTCTGCATCTTCCAGAAACAAATGACTACAAGGGGAATACAAATGATGGACTTTATTTTCTCTCTGGTTTTTTTTTTTTTTTTCCCCCTCTCTCTCTCTCTCTCCCTTTTTTTTTTTTTTTTAAATGAAAGCTGCTTGCAAATGAACATAGAAGTCAAGGCAAACAATAATCTAACTTATTTCCTGGAGCCAATGATGTCAACATCATCTGCCACAGACCACTAAAAAAAAAAGAAGAAAAATAAATCTTCATATTAAAACATTTATAGTCCACTTGAAAGAAATATAGCCCACTTTGAGAAACAAGAACATAAACTGAAAGTTCTGCAAGTATTAGAAGACAGAGGACTAGCTGCTGACAGACTAAACCAAAGCAACAAATATACTTCAGTGAAAAAAAAAAATCTAAGTTTTATTGTGTTTAAAAAGAAGTTTAAAACTGTTTTTTAATAAAAAAGAACAAAATTTAGTAGAATTGTTATTTTGCTGGCAGTTATTCACATTCATTCCTCTACTTTAATCCACAGAAACTGAACAGTAAAATGAATTATTGAACCATTAAATCAAGATTGTCAAAAATGTTAATTAAACAAAAAGAACAATAACTGTTGCAGTTAGCCAAATGCAGAGACCGTCTCTATTTTAACATCCAGCTGACATCTGATACACCCAACAGGGTTTATGATGATGCTGAACTAACCCTCGCATCAGGACAGCGTATGGTTCCTACCATGGACTACACTAAGGCATTTCTGTAGCCGTTGTCTCAGGAACACACTTTTCTCTCTGATTTACCATAAAGGTGCTGCTTGTGACATGACAGAACAGTGCTTTATTTCAAATGAAGCAATCTAAAACCAGAGCAATTTGGAGCAGGAACCTTTAACAACACTAAGGAAAATAGTCTACAAACAAACAAAGTGCCTTGAATGACATCACTATTCATATAGAATGGAAATTCAGAAGAAACCAAGGTTAATATTTGAATAGGACTGAGTCACACAGCAAAAAAGCAGCGAGGAACTACAAAGAAAAGTTCAGATCAGGTAGAAGAGTGAGATAGGATTGTTAAAATAAATGTATGCAGGTTTGATTATAGCAGCTTTCTCACTGCCAGGTGATCTGAAACCAAGCCCAGGTTCCAATCTATACCCTCAACCATACCTACTAGCCCAGACTTTAAATAAAATCAGATTAAGGGCAGAGGGATAGAGAAGATTTAGGAAGAGTACACGTGATAGAACTTTGTAATCCCTCACGCAGCTATCAAGAAATCCTCACTTGACTTGAGCCCCTTGTCCTCTGCGTTCCTGCAAACGGAAAATGACGAGGGAGAAACACAGTCAAGCTGTTCTATTAAAAACAAACAAACAAACAAAAAACCCAAACCAGCAGGAAGAGTTATGCAAACATACTAGAGTTAGGCGAATCCATTCTTGACCATCCCAATACTTAGCAAAAGAAATAAGGAAAAAATTAAGTATGCCACATCACTAGAAATGTGCACATTAAATGATAAGCCTAAAGTATATACGTACAAAGCTGCTAAACATTATGTTCAATATAAGAGTTACCAAGTTACTAATAAATACCTACCAAGTACAAACTTTAAGAGCAATAATGTTACCCTAGATAACTTTTTGAAAAAACAAACAAATATATATCCTAATATAACCATGCATTGAGAAAAAGCAAAACCAACCTGACCCCCTGCCCTGCACTCTGGCAATATGTTTTTGTCCTGCTGGCTCTGCAACACGTAGCTACTATTATTGCTTAAAATAGGTCAACATCACTCTTAAGCAAAAAATAATAATAATATTTGGTAAATATCAGTATTTAAATTGGGTGAACGGCTGTGCTGACTACTAGCCAAGGGCTGGCCAGTGAAACTATCACATACCTACAAATATTAGGTCTACAATAGGTCTGGCTTCTGTCAAGAGATTGGTTCCCACAGCTCTGTGTGTTTGTGTGCTCGCTCTCTGGCTTCAACAGAAGATCCCCACCACTGGGGTAGGACCATCTGTCCAGACCCTCTCAAACTCCTCACATACATTTATTGAGCAGCCCCTCTGACATCAGCAGGACTTCTGCACACACCTATACCCTTAAGGACTCCTCAGGTTAAGACTCTCTCCGTTTAGAATTCCTTCACTGCAAACACCAAAGAGTTGGTAAGATCAAAATTTTCAGAGGCCCAAGGGAGCGCAGTACTCAGTTCTCAGCCACCTTCAATCTCCATTTGCATCTAATCCTTGTCAGCCCTTTTTAAAATCCTCATCATGATACATAGTGAGTAGCACACAGTGAACCACGTTAAGGCCAACTTACAAACCCCTGCAAGGTACTAACAATCTTCCTAATATTTTATATTTGGCAGAAGGAGCCAATGTCAAGACAATGCACGAGAACGTACCAGATGAAAGATATCAGGAAGGTACACCTCTAAAAACATAGCAAAGTTGTAATAAAATATTTGTGATTAAGGCAAATCCATGGCACACAAAAAAATCCATTAAAATTGCCAGTATGATTCTAGACAACACTTTACCAAGATGAGCCAAATATCTGCTACAGAAACCCTAAAGTCAGATTTTAAATCAAGAAAAGTGAAGCTTATTTTTCTGTGTTAAAAACTTATACTTTATGGGCACAGCAATTCAGTCCTGATCTGTAAATTCCTCTGTGTCGTGTGACCCGTGTTTAACAGTCTAGGGCATTTGCTCAGATGCACCAATATATTCCACGCCCATGACCATGCACATGATCACAAGGTGGGGGAATAAATAGAGGAATCTGTGTGTCATACTGTATTCTATATTTTTTTTTCAGTAATAACTCTTTGAAGAATGATCAGACACAAAGAACTAAAGGGCAAAGAACACTCCAATGTGTTTTTTCTTGTGTTGTGCCTGACTTTCTTGACGTACTGTATTCACACAAGAGAGGTTGTCCTCCCTATATAAATTTATTTATTCTAAGCACCTTAAAGTGTTTTCTCCAATGCATTCCATATTTAACCTGGTTGGACATTTCACAGAAGTTAAAAGTCATTACATGATTTACATGATAATTAAAGAGTCATGTTTAAAAAAGGAAGACTGCAAGTTATTAACTAATATAAATTGTCTGGGTTTTCCTTCCCCCCCCCTCCCCTTCAGGCTCATACATCTAGAATTTTATTGTCTTGCTTCACTTCAGCATTAGTGATTTCAGTACACACAAAAGAATCCCATTGAAATATGGGTGCATGAGGAAAGAGTCATACTATAAATTACAATTCTGGAAGAATTCTTTTTTAAAGTAAAAAACTATATTTATTTAACTACTTTTAATTAAGTTTATATAGAGGAATAATCCTTACCTTCTGCAATCTTTATCTTCTACTTTTAAAATATTTTTTGACACAGTTTACAGCACAGTAAACATTTTCTTAGGACTCGTAGAGCTGGTGACACCTTACTTTGTAGGCACCGTAAAATATTTTGCACACATTGCAAAACTATTTAAGATATATTTGCATTAAAGACCATTTTAAGTGGTACTCGGAAAACAGAGGGAGAAAGGAGGAAAAGAATGAAGTTTTCCCAGTCCAAGGCTAATGATGTTTGCTTAACCAGCCTAAACCAAACACATTATGCAAACAACTATTTCTGTCTAGGAAAAAAAAATCTTAAGGGTAATTATCATAAAAATATCTTATTACCAAACAGAAGAAAGTGTTCACTCTTGCCCTCTCCAACATATGATGAGGAAAAATTTGCATTCTAAAGTTTAGGATTTATTAGTTTAACCTTTTGTTGTTGTTGTTGTTGTATGTTTCATTTAAACTTCAGAAAACTCAAATAATAGCAATTTATATTGGAACTGTTTTCAAGTTCTTTTTTCTTGACATGAACCCAAATTTACAAGACTTCTGGCTGAAGTAGGCTGCCTCCTATCCTGTTCTTGGTATAAAACCATCACACCTGAAGATTAATTTGCTTTTGTTGACACAGTTCTTTTCAGATACATTCACATCTTTGCACAGTCTTTCAAAACCCTGGCACAGCACTGAGCTACTTAAAAATGACAGTGATTAATAGGTATTATGGAACAGACAAAGTATTAAATAGCACGCCAGTCTTACTTTAGGTCTCTAACTTTGTACACAAAGCTTGAAAAGAAAAGTGCAATTGATTTATTGGCACTTTCAAATAAGTTTAAACTACTGGCTGAAACAAATACTTAGATTCCAGAACTTCGTTTATCAGCACTGATGCTCAATTTTTATCACATTTCAATCAGACTTCCAGATCTGTGTGTAAATGTTTGTGTTTAGACTACTAAATATCAAAAACACTAAATATTTGCATAAGCTTTTTCTGACATCTTAATCCATTTCTAGTCAAACAAAATCAAAACATCCACAAGCTGAAGAACTATATGGTTCTCCATGCATCCCCTCACTGCAATAATGTAAATGGAAGCTTTAAAGTAGTGTTTTCCATGTGTGGCCATAACAAAAACGTAATTGAGAACTACTGCTTTGTTCTTCACTAAAATAACGTATGACAGAGCTAGTTCATAAAATCAAATTTAAATCCAGTCCTTTGGAGAAGCAGAAAAGGCCAATTTTTTTTTTTCTCCAGCCAAAAGAAACAAACACACACAAACAACATTTGTTTGCGCTGAAAATGCTGAAATTACTGAAAACAAACAGCGATAGGAACACCATTAATGTACATTGGATTTATTTCCCCTGGTTGCCTCTTAGTGAGTTCGCATATTGATGAAAACTCTCAGATACTAATATATCAATATAACAAATGGTGAATGGATTATGAAGAGCCAGATCTCAGCAAACAGGCGTCAACCTGAAACCATCACAAAGATAAATAGAATAAGAGGGTTCAAATAAGAGCCACCCCGGCGGGGAGCTGGTAGTCGGTGCTACTCAGCACTTTGTAATAATGATTTCCTTTTCTTTTATTATCTCCATGTCAAGACTGGATAACTTTCTAGTACCCTTTAGTTACGGATTTCTAAGTAGATTTGGGCTCAAAGCAGTGAGGGACACAGAGATAAGTAGGAAGCCAGACAGCCTAGCAGGTCTTTTCTAGGATTAACCTCTCTGAATCACGTAGGGCCACGAGACACCAACAAGCGCTGGAATTAAGTTTCCAAGAACTACCAAGTTCACACCAACTTTGCTGCAAATTCTTTTTAACGTATAAAAAAGCACGCTACGTGCCTCAAGGCCAATAAATCGCAACGAGCAGCTGCAGTTGCTGTTAAACCTCTGTAATTCAGCCCTCAGAATAACCAAGCGCTGAGACATTTTGCTGGTGGGGTGAATTGAAGATTTCCTGCTCTGAATCTATCAGTTTTGACCCGGGCACAGAAGAGGCGACTAAAGCCATTAAACATTTATTCCTGACAAAACCAATTAGGCTTGGCTGTACGAGAAAGACCGTCATTAGCCGTATGACTCGAATTTCTTATTCACACCATCGTCATCGGAAAATTAATCACGTCAGTGAAGGAGCAGCAGACACCGGCGGGGCGGCTGCCCGCCTTCCACGCTGGCGCTGAGGTAATTTACCAACACCCCCATCAACGGCAGCGCTTTCCCGCTGCCCGCCAG